>NW_027507786.1:21548783-21748783 GCF_037356315.1 Lithobates pipiens | reverse complement strand
CTCTGTTCTTAAATTTAATAAAAAAAAAAAAAAAGAGTTTAACACCATAGGAAAACCTCCAACAAGATGGCCACCCACACACTTCCAGGTTACGGCGTGACATCACTGGCTCCTCCCAACGTGTTGCTTCAAATCACGTGACTTCCTCAATTAATTTAAACTAGATACCATGTCACGCTTTAAAATTGTACACGCCTGTGCACAACGGTAAATTTTGCTATCCATATACGACAGGTTATCACTTTAGATGCACAGAAGAGTTCTGGGGATAGAATTGCTGCCCATGATCTGATGTTTGTGGCGATACCTCACATGTGTTGGATGATCGCTGTTTACATGCATGCGAGACCGACGCGTGCGTTCGCCTTTGCTCCCGATCATGGACAGGGGCACTTGCATTTTTTTTTACACTGTTGCTTTAAAAAAAAGTATCACTTTTATTGCTATCATAAGGAAGGTAAACATCCAGGGCCCCTGATAAGGGGGACCACCAGTCCTCTTGTAGGGGGCCCGAGCACACAGGGGGCCCACACAGGGAGGGGGGTAAGTGATGGACGAAAATTTCAGAACTCTTCCTCCAGCAGCTGAAAGCTGGTCTCTCCTCCTCTCCCCTCTGCCAGCTTTTATCTGCTGAGAAAGAGACAGTCATCCCTAATCCCCCTCCCTGTACGGGCCCCCCACCCCCTCCTAGGCCCCTCCACCCCCTCCCCCACCCCCCACCCCCTCCCAGCGCTGTCTCTAAAGTTAGCTCTGCTCCTGAGTTTGTTATCTCTGTAACTTTGTTTCTCTCTCTCTGTCCTCATCTCATCTTCATTTTTATTTATTAACTTGGTTTTATCGTTTATTTTATTGTATTTTAGTGAAATATAGCTTTAATATTTTCTTGGGGGGGTGGGGGGCCCTGACAGGTAGTCTGTATGGGGCCCCACGATTTATATCAGCAGCTCTGTAAACATCCCCTGGAACAGTAATAGGTGGGGACAGGTACTCTTTATGGAGAGATCTATAAGACCCCAAATCCCTTCTCTGCACCTAAAAACATTCAAAACACCGAGATCGGCGGGTTCAAATGCTTTTGAATCTTGAAAATAGCGACATTTACATCCAGGTGACCCCGGAAGTGATGTCAGGTCATCAATTCCAGGTTACCATTGCAGAGAGGTGAACTGAGCCGATCCGGTCTTTGCTCGGCTCCCCGATCAGCTGGTGGAAATTTTATGTATATAGGTGTAAAAGGTCCCCCTTTACATCAGGTGTCCCCAACAGAGTCCCCCTTTAGATCAGGTGTCCCCAACAGAGTGCCCCTTTAAATCAGGTGTCCCCTATAGAGTCCCCCTTTACATCAGGTGTCCCCTATAGAGTTCCCCCTTTACAGCAGGTCTCCAATAGAGTGCCCCTTTACATCAAGTGTCCCCTATAGAGTCCCCCTTTACATCAAGTCCCCAACATAGTCTCTCTTTACATCAGGTGTCCCCTATAGAGTCCCCTTTACATCAGGTCCCCAACAGAGTGCCCCATTACATCAGGTGTCCCCTATAGAGTCCCCCTTTACATCAGGTCCCCAACAGAGTCCCCCTTTACATCAGGTGTCCCCTATAGAGTCCCCCTTTACATCAGGTGTCCCCTATAGTGTTCCCCTTTACATCAGTTCCCCAACAGAGTGCCCCTTTACATCAGGTGTCCCCTATAGAGTCCCCCTTTAGATCAGGTGTCCCCAACAGAGTGCCCCTTTACATCAAGTGTCCCCTATAGAGTCCCCCTTTACATCAGGTGTTCCCTATAGAGTCCCCCTTTACATCAGGTCCCCAATAGAGTGCCCCTTTACAACAGGTGTCCCCTATAGAGTCCCCCTTTACATCAAGTCCCCAACATAGTCACTCTTTACATCAGGTGTCCCCTATAGAGTCCCCTTTACATCAGGTCCCCAACAAAGTGCCCCATTACATCAGGTGTCCCCTATAGAGTCCCCCTTTACATCAGGTCCCCAACAGAGTCCCCCTTTACATCAGGTGTCACTATAGAGTCCCCCTTTACATCAGGTGTCCCCTATAGAGTCCCCCTTTACATCAGGTGTCCCCTATAGTGTTCCCCTTTACATCAGGTCCCCAACAGAGTGCCCCTTTACATCAGGTGTCCCCTATAGAGTCCCCCTTTGGATCAGGTGTCCCCAACAGAGTGCCCCTTTACATCAGGTGTCTCCTATAGAGTCCCCCTTTACATCAGGTGTCCCCTATAGAGTCCCCCTTTACATCAGGTCCCCAATAGAGTGCCCCTTTACATCAGGTCCCCAACAGAGTGCCCCTTTACATCAGGTGTCCCCTATAGAGTCCCCCTTTAGATCAGGTGTCCCCAACAGAGTGCCCCTTTACATCAGGTGTCCCCTATAGAGTCCCCCTTTACATCAGGTGTCCCCTATAGAGTTCCCCTTTACATCAGGTCCCCAATAGAGTGCCCCTTTACATCAGGTGTCCTCTATAGAGCCCCCCTTTACATCAAGTCCCCAACATAGTCTCTCTTTACATCAGGTGTCCCCTATAGAGTCCCCTTTACATCAGGTCCCCAACAGAGTGCCCAATTACATCAGGTGTCCCCTATAGAGTCCCCCTTTACATCAGGTCCCCAACATCGCTATAGAGTCCCCCTTTACATCAGGTGTCCCTTATACAGTCCCCCTTTACATCAGGTGTCCCCTATAGTGTTCCCCTTTACATCAGGTCCCCAACAGAGTGCCCCTTTACATCAGGTGTCCCCTATAGAGTCCCCCTTTACATCTGGTGTCGCTATGGAGTCCCCCTTTACATCAGGTGTCCCTTATACAGTCCCCCTTTACATCAGGTGTCCCCTATAGTGTTCCCCTTTACATCAGGTCCCCAACAGAGTGCCCTTTACATCAGGTGTCCCCTATAGAGTCCCCCTTTACATCAAGCCCCAACATAGTCCCTCTTTACATCAGGTGTCCCCTATAAAGTCCCCCTTTACATCAGGTCCCCAACAGAGTGCCCCTTTACATCAGGTGTCCCCAACAGAGTCCCCCTTTATGTCAGGTGTTCCCTATAGAGTCCCCCTTTACATCAGGTGTCCCCTATAGAGTTCCCCTTTACATCAGGTCCCCAACAGAGTGCCCCTTTACATCAGGTGTCCCCTATAGAGTCCCCCTTTACATCAGAACAAAAATTGTCTCGTGGCAGCACCATCTTTATGCATTTTCTTAGGGTGTGCCCCCCAAATATTTTGTTTGTCTATTGTATGGATTCTGACCAAATCCTGTTGGGTGGAGCACCCCACTCCCTCAGTAAGTACCTCTCATTAGTGACCACCTGTGTCATGGTGGAGACCTCATGTTCTCCCATATAGAGGAGTGTATGGCTCCCATGGCTCCCATGGTTCAGAGAAGCAGGATCTCCTAGTCTATGGATAGTGTAGGACCCACTACTCATAGGGTACTTTGTCACAGTAAGTGGGCTTAAGCACCGTATAGCAATATAGTGACCAAATCCCCATTTTTTTAATGTTTTTTGACAATGTCTAGGTGTTTTAAAAAGCCTTGCTGGAGGTAAATGTCAGTTTTGCGTGTGTGCGCGCTGCAATATTTTTGTTCTGTTGTTGGTCTTATAGCAGCGCCATCCTTATGCATTTTTTTAGGGTGTGCACCCCCAAATATCTTGTTTTTCCCCTTTACATCAGGTCCCAAATATAGTCCCTCTTTACATCAGGTGTCCCCTATAGAGTCCCCCTTTACATCAGGTGTCCCCAACAGAGTGTCCCTTTACATCAGGTGTCCCCTATAGAGTCCCCTTTACATCAGGTGTCCTGTTTTACATCAAATGTCCTCAATATGGCCCCCTTTACATTCGGTTTCCTCAACATAGTGGTGGTCCATTCGTGAATCCAGCGCTGTCCGGTCTGCTGCAGCTCCTCTCTCCTCTCCCTGGCCTTTGCACTCTCCAGTTTTGGTAAATCTCCCCCAAACAGGGGAAATGATTCCCCGGCATAACAAGGGACCGGCATGAAGACGAGAGCGGCTTCCAGAGCGCAAATCCACGCTTCCCGCCATTCCTCATATTGTAGCGTAGAGCGCGCTCAGACGTCGGACCGCGCCCGCACGATTTAACGCCCGGATTAGCTTGATTTACTCTTTTTATGATAAGAAGCCGATAAAGCCGAGTGATCGCAGCACAAGTTTATTTTACTGACTTACTTTGTAGCAAATGATGCGATTTATCCCCCCGCCGCCTTCCACAATAATATTGTCAAATTGTTGTTCAAGACAAACGGCGCAGCTCGGCGATTTGTTTGTCACGCGACAGTAAATTCCGGGGGAATATAAAAGATGGATTACTGGAAAAGACACTGTGGTCGGGGAAATAGAGAAATTAATATCTGCAGATTGAGAGGTTAAGAAACACTTCAGAACACAAGAAACTCAATTACAAAGTGTGTGGGGAGAGTAAGGTGGGGGTTTGCTGCCACCTAATGGTGGCTTTGAGGAAGGCAGCAATGTTGTGGAATTGGGGCTCTTCTCTCTGTGGCAGATGCCTGCAGAGGTGTGACGGTGTGTCGGTGTGCCGGTGTGCTGGTGTGTCTATCCATTGTCCCGACTCCATATAACCCTCCACACACCACACTGATGACATACAAACAGCTGCAAACAGCTGCATGCAGTATGGAATACATGGCTCCATAATATTAGCAGTGCCAGGACAAGCTCATCTGAGTCCCCTTTTACATCTGATTTCCCCAATAGAGTCCCCCTTCACAATAGGTGTCCCCTAAAAAATTCCCATTTACATCAAGTGTCCCCAATAGAGTCCCCCTTTACATCAGGTTTCCCCTATAGAATCCCCCTTTACATCAAGTGTCCTCAATATGGTCCCCTTTTACATTACATTTCCTCAACAGAGTCCCCCTTTACATCAGGTGTCCCCTATAGAGTCCCCCTTTACATCAAGTTTCCTCAACAGAGTCCCCCTTTAGATCAGTTGTGCCCAATAGAGTCCCCCTTTACTTCAGTTGTCCCCAATAGCATTAATTAATGCAGTATATTGCAGAGTGTTATTGCACATTTAACGCAGTATATTGTAGTGAGTTATTGCAGGTTTACTGCAGTATATATCAGTGCCTTATTGCACATTTAACGTAGTATATTTCAGTGCATTGTTGTGCTTTTAACGCAGTATATTTAAGTGCATTATTGCATGTTTACCGCAGTATATTGCAGTGCTTTAGTGCACGTTTAACAGAGCATATTTCAGTGTGTTATTGCACATTTAATGCAGTGTATTGCAGTGTGTTATTGCAGGTTTACCACAGTATATTGCAGCGCATTTTTGCATGTGCAACGCAGTTTATTTCAGTGCATTATTGCACATTTAGCACAGTATATTGCAGTGCATTATTGAAGGTTTAACACAGTTAATTTCAGTGCATTATTGCACATTTAACGCAGTATATTGTAATGAGTTTTTGCAGGTTTACCACAGTATATTTCAGTGCGTTAGTGCACATTTAATGCAGTAAATTTCAGTGTGTTATTGTATGTTTAATGCAGTATATTGCAGTGTGTTATTGCAGGTTTACCGCAGTATATTTCAGTGCGTTATTGCACGTTTAATTCAAGTGCATTATTGTGTGTTTAATGCAGCATATTGCAGTGTGTTTTTGCACATTTAACGCAGTATAATGTGGTGAGTTATTGCAGGTTTACAGCAGTATATTGCAGTGCATTATTGCAAGTTTAACGTAGTATATTTCAGTGCCTTATTGCACATTTAATGCGGTATATTGCATTGTGTGTTATTGCAGGTTTACCATGGTATATTGCAGTGCATTATAGCACGTGTAACGCAGTTTTCAGTGCGCTATTGCACATTTAACGCAGTATATTGCAGTGCATTATTGAAGGTTTAATGCAGTTAATTTCAGTGCATTATTGCACATTTAATGCAGCATATTGTAGTGAGTTATTGGAGGTTTACCGCAGTATATTGCAGTGTGTTATTGCAGATTTACTGCATTATATTTTAGTGCCTTATTGCACGTTTAATGCAGTATATTTCAGTGCATTATTGCACATTTACCACTATATATTTCAGTGCTTTAGTGCACATTTAACAGAGTATATTTCAGTGCGTTATTGCACATTTAATGCAGTAAATTTCAGTGTGTTATTGCACATTTAATTTCAGTGTATTATTGCCTGTCTAACGTGGTTTATTTTGGTGCATTATTGCACATTTAACAGTATTTAAAAGTATATTGTAGTGAGTTATTGCAGGTTTACCACAGTACATTGCAGTGAATTATTGCATGTTTACTGCAGTATATTTCAGTGTGTTATTACACGTTTAACGCAGTATAATTCAGTGTATTATTGCACATTTAACGCAGTATATTGCAGTGCATTATTGCAGGTTTACCATGGTATATTTCAGTGCTTTATTGCACACTTAACGCACTATATTTCAGTGCTTTATTGTGTGTTTAATGCAGTATATTTCAGTGCATTATTGCACGTGTAACGCAGTTTATTTCAGTGCGTTATTGCACATTTAACGCAGTATATTGCAGTGCGTAATTGCAGTTTTAACAGTAAATTTCAGTGCATTATTGCACATTTAACGCAGTATATTTCAGTGTGTTTTTTCACGTTTAATGCAGTATATTGCAGTGCGTTATTGCACATTTAACAGTATATTATACATGCACATTTCCACATCTTTATTACATTTTATTAATAAGCACCCCTCCCCCCATCATGTCTGGGAAGAGAGCATGGAGAGGCAGACATTCCCATGGCACTGCGAGGGGTCCAGCAGTTTAGGTGTCTGCAGGCAAAGGTGGTTGTGGTCAGTCCTCAGGCAGGACATCATCCCCTCTCTTTAGTGATGTTGCCAGTGCTATCCAGCCACAGCATGGAGGTGGTGGACTGGCTTACTAAACCTTCTTCATCCTCCTCATCCTCCTCCTTATCCTCCTCATCCTCCTCCTCATCCTCCTCTTCATCCTCCTCCTCATCCTCCTCTTCATCCTCCTCCTCATCCTCCTCCTCACCCTCCTCATCCTCCTCCTCATCCTCCTCCTTATCCTCCTCCTCATCCTCTTCCTCATCCTCCTCATCCTTCTCTTCATCCTCCTCCTCCTCCTCCTCCTCATCCCCCTCCTCATCCTCCTCTTCATCCTCCTCCTCATCCTCCTCATCCTTCTCATCCTCCTCCTCATCCTCCTCATTCTCCTCATCCTCATCCTCCTTATCCTCCTCCTCATCCTCCTTCTCACCCTCCTCATCATC
This sequence comes from Lithobates pipiens, assembly GCF_037356315.1. Classification (NCBI taxonomy): domain Eukaryota; kingdom Metazoa; phylum Chordata; class Amphibia; order Anura; family Ranidae; genus Lithobates; species Lithobates pipiens. Next base: position 21,741,495 of record NW_027507786.1, on the reverse strand, counting down.
CTTCTCATCCTCCTCATCCTCTCTCACCCGAGCAGAGACAAGTGCGCAGTCCCCTGCAGCAGCCAGAGTGGTAAAACCTGCCTCCTTGTCCACCCCCGACACCCATCATTTCAATTTTTGACAGCAAGGCCAATGCTTGCTTTCATCAAGAGTATCTCTTATAGGATTATGGTGGGAAGGCGCCAGCGACACCCAAAGACCAATTTTTCTGCAAAAACAGACACCAGAATTTATCCCAAAAATCTCTAATCTCGTTCCCCGTGCACCACATTGTTGTCAGCTGTTGTTTATAAAATAAAGAAAGCTTGCAGAGAAAATATCATTTTTTTTGGCTCTATAAATGCAATTATTGCTGCAGCAGGTTCTATACACAGTACAGATGTTCCACTGTACAGGTAGACTAAGGGGACCCCCCAGGCACTATATTTAAAGGAATTTTCAATTGTTATTTCTCATTTTCATGGTTTCGCTTTAAGCATCAGTAAATCACTGATCATTAAACATTGTGTTTTCTACAAACTTTGTGTTCATTGATACCCGTCCCCCAGGGCACTACGCCGTCCCCCATAACCATTGTATGCCCACTCACTTGCATATAAGCCTTCAACATGGGCACTTTTGATTATTCCAGTTTAGGTCCCATAGACTTCAATGGGGTTCGTTATTCGGTTCCGAACATTTGCGATATTCGAATATGCAAACTTGGGGTCATTCATCCCACGTCTACACATGAATATGCTTTGATGTAAACCATTCCATTGTAGCTCTGGCTGGATGTTTCGGGTCGTTGTCCTGCTGGAAGGTGAACCTCCGCCCCGGTCTCAAGTCTTTTGCAGATTCTAAGGCTGCATTCACACCTGAGCGTAGTGTCTTTGAGTGTTTTTTGGGTTTTAGCGTTTTTTTTTTATTAGCCAATAGAAAAAACTATTATCTGTTGCATCATTTGTTGCTAAGCATTTCAGCTTTTTTAACTTTTCCATTAGCTTTTATTTCTTCTTTTATTATTATTATTAATTTATTAGAATGCTTTTTCATTAGGGTAAGGAGTTTGAGTTCAGTTTAGGTTATAGTTATGATTAGGATTTGGTTAGGGTTATTTATTATTATTTTAGTTATTTTATTTTATTTATTATTATACGAATAATAATAAATAAATAAATAAATGTAAAATAAATACACAAATAAATACAAATCATAAATTAAAAGGAAATAAATTCAAATGAATACTAAGTAACAATAAATAGATAATGAATGCATAACTTTAACCCTTACCCCTTAACAAAATTAAATAATAATAAATAACTAAACAACATAACCCTAACACAAAATAAATTATTATTATTATTATTATTATTATTATTATTATTATTATTAATAATAATAATAATAATAATAATAATGTATTTTTTTTGAGTTTGGGTGTTTATTGTTATGTTATTATTATTATTATTATTATTATTATTGTTATTATAATTATTATTATTATTATTATTATTATTATTATTAATAATAATAATAATAATAATAATAATAATAATATATTTAATACTTTTTTACGGTTAGAGGTTATTTATTACTTATTAATGTATTATTATTATTCATTTATTTTACTTATTAATGATAATTTTTAGTTATTTATTTTAAATTTATTGATTCATATATTATTACTATTACATTTTTAGATTTTTTTCAGAAATATTTATTACTTATTAATGTATTATTACATGAATGTATTATTATTATTCATTTATTTTACTTATTTATGATGATTTTTAGTTATTTATTTTAAATTTATTGATTCATATATTATTACTATTACATTTTTAGATTTTTTTCAGAAATATTTATTACTTATTAATGTATTATTACATGAATGTATTATTATTATTCATTTATTTTACTTATTTATGATGATTTTTAGTTATTTATTTTAAATTTATTGATTCATATATTATTACTATTAAATTTTTTGATTTTTTTTCAGAAAATTGCGCAAAAATTTAGCTTTTTTTATTCCAGAGAATAAAAAACGTGCCAAAAAGGCTCAAATCTGTACAATTCGCGCTACAGAAAAAAAACTCCAGAACTTTTTTGAGCTTCAGGCGTTTGGCATCAGGCAACAAGAAGTAGAGATGTGATCCACCTCCATAGAGAATAATTGATTTTTTTCCCCCCTCCACCCTTTTGGAGCTTCAAGTTTCAAGCTACAAAAAACACTCAGGTGTGAATGCAGCCTACCAGGTTTTCTTCTAATGCCCTGTACACACGACCGGTTTTCCAGTCGGAATAAACTGAAGGTTTTTCCGATGGGGTTCCCACGGATGTTCCGCTGAAACTGCCTTTTGTACACACAATCATACCAAAAGTCCGACCGTCAGGAACGCGGTGACGTACAACACGTACATCGGGACTAGAAAAGAGAAATTCAATAGCCAGTAGCCAATAGCTTCTGCCTCGTACTTGCTTCAGAGCATGCATCATTTTTGGTCCGTCGGAACAGCGTACAGACGAGCGTTTTTCCTGATAGGAATTGGTGTTATCCTGCTGGACGTTATATGACGCCCAGTCAGGATAACTGAACCACCGCCCAGCCGTCATTCTGCTATAGGCGGGAAGTGGTTGAACTGCTCCATTTCCATGATCGTGACCTGGTGATGACGGAGGCAAGATCCCAAACTGCGCTTTGAAAATACCAAACTCCTGATTTTTTCCAGATTATTCGCTGGAAATACAGAGGCGAGGAAAATCCTTTGACGTGGTGAGAGCTAGACTCCGCTCCAGGAGTGTAAAATACAGCATGATATTTCCAGCCAGGCTGCGGGGGGCGGAAGACGGTGAGTCGGTCCGGTTTGTTACGTCCCCTGAGGAGGCCTCAGCCTGGATTGACACCCTGCCTCGACGCTGACCGTTGCTGATGGTCAATCTTCTAACTTGTAGATATCAAGTGCCTCCTAGGCCTACGCTCTCCTACCGCACTGGCTACTGTCTGGCTACTTAATCATACTTCCCGTCACCAGTTCATGATGGGTCCCATGGTTCTCTTTGGGGAAGGAGATGTTGTTTTGTTACCCCCCTGACACATTCTTTGTTACTCCTGCCTGGATATCAGACTATCCACTGCTCCCCCCTTTCTCCTATGGCCTGTGTCCAGGGCAGGACTTACCATGGGGCTTGACTGGGCTCAAGCCCATGGGCCCCGTCCAGTAGGGGGCCCCACCGAGATACATAGCCGAGTGTACGCAGCTCAGCTCCGCTCACAGTCACACCCAGTCCTGACCTATGATGGACATAACACACGGATTGGGCGTGACTGTGATCCGAGCCGAGTACACTACTCTCGGCTCCGCTCGGGACTGCGAGAGGACCCGAGAGCTGCCGAGAGGACCCGAGAGCTGCCGAGATACACAGGACTCTGTATCTTGGTGGCGCCATTTTTAAACTTCAAGACTGCAATGACAAGGCTGCAAATGACACTGGGGCAGGGCTGTAAATGACATTGGTTTGGACTGTTTTGTTGCACTTTTCTCTTTTATTTTAACTTAGGATGTCATGGGTTCTGCTCCTGGGCCCCTTTTGGATATCCTTGCCTAGTTCTGTAATGCCTAGTGCCTATGACTGACTGTAATGTAGTGTCTTGGAACGCCAGGGCTCTGAACCCCTCTGTGAAGAGGTCCCTGGTTTTTCAATTTTCAAATTCCTATTGTCCCCAGATTTGTATTTTACAAGAGACCCATTTAATGGGCAGTAAACTCCTGAGTCTTAAGAGACCCTAGGTAGGACACCATTACCATTCCTCAAATACCAATTATTCTTGGTGGGTCAGCATTTTAATTCACAAGTCTCTTACATTTAGGCTACTGGCACTGGAGCTGGACCCAGATGGCCGCTATGTCATATAACATGCCATGGTGGATAGATTGGAATTGGTGGTGGTGTGGCTGTACTTACCTCCCCCTGCCTCCATGAAACTGCTTAACCATTTGATTACCAACATTTTTGCCTACTCTAAAGATAATGTGGTGATTCTTTGAGGATTTGCTAATGGCTGAAGAACAAGTGGCTGCCCTTGAGGTGGAATAATCCCTGTCGAGAGCTTCCCGAGTGTACTCTGATTGCAAAATGGTAAAACACTGGGCCCTCATGGCCTCCCTGCTGAATTGTTTAACACATACGCAGAGGAGCTGCTCCCTACGTTCAGGCTTATGCTCCAAAAGGCCATGGAGGAGGGATCTCTTCTCCTTTCCATGGCAGAAGAGGTTGCTGTGGTCCTTCTCAAACCTGGTAAGGCTCTAGAGCAGTGTTTCTCGCACCGGTCAATATCCCTCCTTAATGAGGATGCAAAAATTTTGGCTAGGGTCCTGGCAATTGAACACTGTGATCACTGCTTTGGGTTATGCGGATCAATCTGGATTTATGTTGGGTAGGAGAACCGATATTAATATCCGCCACCTTACACATCTCTCTAGGGCGGACAGGGACGGTTAAGGGGTGGTGGCCTCTTTGGACGTAGAAAAGTCTCAGTGGAGTGGCGCTACCTGTGGGCCGTCCTACTTAAATTTGGATTTGGCCCTTGGTTTATTAAATGGGTCCAATTGCTCTATCACAACCCTATGGCTCGAATACGCACTAATAACACATTTTCCTCTCCTTTCCCCTGACTCGGGGTACTGGACAGTGCTGCCCACTCTCCCTGGGCCTTTTTTCACTGGCAATGGAACCCCTAGCAGTGCACATTAGGTCTGCCCTCACGTTTGAAGGCATACTGGTGGGGGTGATTGTAGACAAAATATCCCTATATGCAGACGACACTCTCCTGTTCCTGAAAGACATCTCCTCTCTCCCTCCGCCCCTTCAAATCATTGCCGTGTTTGGATACTTTTTGGGCATCAAGGTTAACTGGGGAAAGTCGCTCCTATTCCTGCTACACGTCTCAGATCTGCACACCCAGATTAGCACTCCGTTGACATGGACATCTGAATTTAAATATTTGGGGTTGGTGATAAGGGCCCCACTGTCCTCATATTTTGAGCTGAACCTTTTCCCAGAAATGTATGGCCTGGAGGTCTCTCCCTCTTACTCCAGTGGGTAGAGTGAACCTTGTTAAGATTGTATATTTACCTAAGTTCCTTTATCTCTTCCGCAGTTCCCCTCTGGTGCCTCCAACTTCGGGAAATTATATCATCCTTTGTGTAGAATGGGAGGCCTCCACGTTTGGCCATCTCTACTTTACAGCTCCCTCTCACCCAGGGGTGCCTGTCTCTACCTAACTTTCAGGCTTACTTCTGGGTGGCGGTCCTGGTGATGGTGAGATGGTGGTTCTCCCAACTTAAAGATAACCCAGTGATTACTCTGGAGGCGGCCATAGGGTCATACTCCACCCTTAGTAACTTGGTGTTCAGGGGACCAAAATCCCACCCCGGAATTACAGATTTGATGCGTAGAACTATTACGGTACGTCACAGGGCGAGGGCCCATTATATCTCTCCGGAGATGTTCTCCCCACACACTCCCCTTTGTGGTAATCCAAATCTCCCACATCTGAATAAAGTTCCTGACCCACAGGTTTGGGCAACAAGAGGGATAGTGAATCTTAAACATGTTTTTTCGGGCGGCAAATTGCGCTCCTTCCTGACCTTAAAGATGCAAAAACTTTACCACAGTGGATGTCTCAGCCAGAGACCATTTGCTACAAGTTAAGTTCTTGCGCAGGGCCTACTCCCCCCCAAGAAGATTGACAATTATGCACCCAGAGGCCTCGGTGCCCTGCCCCAGATGTGGTACGCGGGCTGCTTCTTTTCTTCATATGGTCTGGTCCTGTCCAAGCCTTGCTGCCTTTTGGTCAGAAATTCTCACTGATCTCAATCGGACAACCTCTTTGACCCCGAGTCGGATCCCCAGTTTATGTTGCTCAATGTTTTTGGCTCTAGCGTTAAGGGTCAATATACTAAATTGTTCTTAAGTTATGCCACTTTTTACACACGTAGGGAGATATTTCTCCATTGGAAACATGCTGCATCGCCCACGGCATCTACTTGGCGCTCTATTTTAAATTCTGTTTTGCCACTGTATAGAATCACTTACATTAACTGAAATTGCCCTAGAAAATTCGATATAAAATCTGTTCAGGGTGGATAGACGCTTGAGGCTCAGATTGCGGATGATGACCTAGGTCATGAAGCCATGCCTTGATAACTGTTTATTCATATGTTCTCTTGCCTTTTAATATCTATATGGAGTTTGTAACTAATCTTACCACTTGGGGTCCCCCCCACCTTTCAGAGGACCATCCTACTGTATTTTAGGTGTCTCACATCCATTTCTCCTCTAGGATATCAGCAAATTGCTCTATGTGGTAATCCCTATTGTAATGCAAATGTCACCGACTATGCCTGTTCATTGCTTGTAATGTAAAGATTTGAATAAACCTTTTCTTGTTAAAAAAAAGAAAAAGGGGCCCTTTAGATCAACAAAAGGCAGTGTGTGTGTGTGGGGGGGGGGGGGGGGGGTATTGAGTACTACAATAATTTCGGAGGGAAGCTGACACCCTGAGTGAGTAGACTATAGACATCTCAAGGCTTTCAATTTTAAATGGATTGCTCATATCCACCCTTGGCTGATAATTCATTAATGACGTTCACCCAGAAAAAGAAAACTTTTCATAACTGGGCTGATCCTCAACGAATTTTTAGGTTCCTCAAGCAGGAGATTTGCAGCCAACACTGCTAAGAAAGCAGAAGCAATAGAAAATGCACACCTCTCTGAACTGGTACCCAACATGAGGTATCAGAATGAAGTGGACTCCCGGAGTATGTTGAACTCTCAGAACTGGTACCCAACATGAGGTATCAGAATAAGGTGGAATCCCAGAGGATGATGAACTCTCAGAATTGGTACCCAACATGAGGTATCAGAATGAAGTGGACTCCCGGAGGATGACAAACTCTCAGATCTGTCATGGTTATGCAGTGATCTTCCTGTGTTTGCTTACCTCCCCTCATGTGTTCAGACTAAGAGGCCAGCCACTTCCACCTGGTGGTTTTTATAACCTCTCCTCTAAGCATGGCTCCACCCCAGGCCCTATCAGGGAACCTTATATTAACCTGTGCACTGCAAGCCAACAGTGCTGATCAACCATTGTGTATTCCTTTGTGTGTTTACCTTCCTGTTACCTGCCGTGTGCTCTTCTGTTGTTCCGTTACCGACTTTGGCGTGTCTTTGACTATCCCTGTTTGCCTGTGATCCTGACCTTTTGGCGTGTCCCTGACTATTCCTGTCTGCTTGTGGCCCCGACCTTGGCTTTGTCCCTCACCATCCCTATCCTCCTGTTTCCTACTGTGGGTGTGAGCTGGGGGACCCTGGGGGTCGCGACCTGGAGCCAGTTGCAGCCAAGTCCATCCTCACCACTCGAGGCTCTGGTGAACACCTGCTGGCTCTTAGACTCCACGCCCCAGGGAATCTTACACTCTAACCTCGGTGGGACCTGTCTCCCATCCGCAGCAGTCAGCCGTAGGGTCCACAACCTTGCGGTGCACTCCTGATCCCTACGGTGTGCATCTGTCACCTCGCCTCAAGGTGACCTGACAAGATCTGGTGCTCAATGTGAAGTATTAGAATAAAATGGACTCCCAGAGGATTATGAAGTCTCAGATCTGGTGCCCAATGTGAAGAGACAGAGTTAAGTATACTCCCATGGGATGATGAACTTTCATATCTGGTTCCCAACGTGAGGAGACAGAATGAAGTGGACTCCAGAGGAGTGATTGTTTCTTGGAAGATGAAATTATTTGTTACAGTCAATGTGTGACGGTTCTGCCCCACTTTCATGTTTTTTTTTGTTTTCTGTGCTGTATTGAGCTGCATTAGGTTTTGTTATCTCCCTATGTCCTCCCCTCCTGTTTAGTGAATAGATAGTTTACTGCTGGCTAGTCTGTCCACACTTCACCCATGTTCTCTCATGTGTTAGTTATTCGCAGAGACAGGGCTCAGGAAAGTCATTGTCTTCTAACAATTCAAAGTCTGAAAAACATCTTCTGTACTGCAAATGGCTGAAGTAAAATTGCACTGGATTCAACTTCTGTATCTCATTAAAGATTTACGCTGCCTGTATATGGTGCCAAGTCAGCAGGTGACCATACTATCCAGGCAGATAGGGACCTAAGGAGGTATGTCAATGCATAATGTGGTGTTTGAAACTGAACAATGATGATTACCCCCTATTCTTCAGGTGACACCCCCTGGCTGGATGCAGATTTCTCCTACTCTCCGGGAATAGAGTCTCACATATAAAGTGGTGTAGACAGCAGGACAGCCCCCTATGCAAAGCCAATGTGTATATGACTAACAAATTGCCCAGAAGGAGTGTATGATGTGCTGATGATCAGCACATTTTTTGCATTTACATACTGTAACAGCATTATCAGTTTCCAATCACTCCAGCACTCACCTATATGGTTGAAAACTGTGTGCACTATATTATTTTAACTGTTGAAAGGAATGGGGGTAGGCAATTACTGGGAAGGTGTGTGTGTGTGGCATATGTGATTAGTCAGCCTGAAGGGAGTCTACCACTGAGGAGCAGCAAAGAACCTGTAATTGAAGGTAATATTTCTCAGGAGAAAGGGTGTAGGCAGGTTGAAATATGTTTGCTCTAGGAAGTTAGAGGCTGGCCCAGGCTGGGGGAAAGGGGTAATTGCTGTCAGTTCAGTTCCTAGGCTTTTTGGTCCTAGTCAGCCCACCTGTGCTATAAAAAGGGGGAAGGCTGAGGTCCAGGGGCACTCCTAGCCATATTGGTTGGTTCTGTTCTGCTTGTAGTATCTGTTCTGCTGTGCCTTACAGTTCACTGAAGACACTGGGACTTTCAGAGACATCAAAGCCATGGACAAAGCCAAGGTGGACTCTGATGTCATGGAGTTATGCCTGGGCAGCCATACTTCTGTAGTTAGTGAGGAGAAGAATATTGTTCATATTGAACTGTTATGCTGCAATTTGTCCCATAATGTTACATTACCGGTTGTGAGCCTGGTCTGAAGTTATTCAAGGGGGGGCATGTTGGTTCTGGGGTATCTAAAGAACAAGGATCTGTAAAGCACAGTGGGTTATGAAGTAAAGCCACCACAAAGGGTTAACTGGGTAAGACAAAGAGGAGTGTAGTTGCTAAGAGTAACCAAGTACAAGTTCAAGACATAAACAAAACAGTTGTTAGGGCTGGTACCTGGTGAGGGGACAGGTCCCCCCGCTAGCGAGGGGGATGATGTTCTGGCTCCCTCCTTAGCGGTCGGTATCCAATAGAACCTAGAAACAAACCTGTTACGCAGATTATTCTTTTTTTATTTAGCCTATGGCATGCAAAACACACCTAAAAACATCCCGGAGCCAAAAAAAGTGCACACACATAAAGAGTGAAACACAAAAACATGCCACGGGTGTCTGCTGTCCTCCACAAGGAAGGACCTTACCCTGATCGCCCGGGGCGTTAGGCTTCAGATGGGGACTGAGGTACCAATACATGGCCCATCCAGCCGAAGCCGGACGACCGTCTTTCCCTGGAAGATCTGCCGAAACAGACCCACCCAGGTACTAGGGTAGGGGCTCCCCCGAAGGGAGACCCCCCAAACAGAGGGCGAACCAAGCCAGAAGGCCTATGTCCACCATCCCACAAGACTTTCAGGGTTGGGCCGAGGACCGACACCCTACTCGCCAAACGTGCAGGTGACAACATAAAATGTGACAAACCACACAGAAATAAAATAAATAAATACAATGGGGAAGGGATAGTGGAGAACGGCCAGGCCCTCCGGCCAGGAATCATAAATTCCTCTGGTCCTAGCACAGGCTCGGCCCTAGAGGCAGGTGTGAAAAAGCGTGTTTATAGTGACGTGACCAAGGTGCCAGACATCAGTGTGACAAAGCACAGGGAACGTAAGGCACCCCCTGAACTGCCACTTCACGGGCACATCACTATAGGCTTTCCAACAAAAGCATCCCCTACCCCCCAGCCCAGATCACAGCAGCCCCCACCCAAGCCAGAAAGGCATGGAGATCCAAGAGCTTAGTGAGAGCCCTTTGCCATCAAGCCTCACCCTCGCTCCCATCACTCCTCCCTAATTACATTCGGGAAGTATTGGCCGTTCCCCCGGTGGGAGAAAGGGGAACCAACGTTCCCTCCCAAAAAACTGACCGGAGCTAAAGCTGCCCCAGTCCAGGCCAGAAGGCCAGGGTCCCCTCCCCTGGCGCCGACCAGTGGTTCTCCATCCTCATCAGAAGGCTTCCCTTTTGGCTATGAACTTCTCCAGGTTACCTTCACGCCAGCAGGTTTTGCATAGCAACCGCAACCCCTGCTCCACCTCGCCGTAGAACAGGGACGGAAGCAAGCGCCACCTCCTGGTAACTGATAAGAACAGATACTACACTTGATCTTAGCCAAAAGGCAGACGACCCTGTTATGCAGATCTATAGCCTGGTCATGAGGTTACGGGAAGGAGTTAGTAAGTGCACCCATGAGGCCAGCGCTAGGTGCATGGCAGGAGCCCATTCTGTTACTTGGAGTGAGGTAACAGAAATACGCTTGAACTGGTGGAGGGGGCGCAGGCTCAGCTGTGTCCCTCCTAATACAGTTTACTGTATATTAATTTATAGTGTGTAGTGTCATGAGACGGGCAAACAGTGAAGGATCATTTCTAAGTTAAGGGACTGCCTTAATGTTAGATTTCTCACATGACTGCAGTCTCCACCATGTCCCGGGCATTGATAAGCACCCTCCGTGCGAAAGGTACCGCCGGTGTGCAGGACAAGTTGGCCCCGCCCACAATGCCACTGGTTTCTTGATGGCGAAGGTCACTAGAGTAAGAGCGGTGAAGTTTATCCTGTGTTCAGGTCACGGTACAAGCAATAATTGTCATATTCAACTTGACTTTTTTCTGTAATGTTTAAGACGTCTCACCAGTCATACAATTTAGGAGGCCACTTTGATTAGTGGTGAGATATCTTTGATATTACACAAAAAGTCCACTTCTACTCGTATGTGACTGCGTCCAAGATTTCTCTGTGTGCTGAAGACATCAGGATCACTTGACAGAATTTGTCTGCAATAGGGGAGCAGGGGAGAAGGATCACATTCCCTCAGAGATCTCTATCGCACAGGGATTGCGAGAGAGTGACTCTTGTAGAGAAGGATTGCTAATTAGCTACAAATGTATCAACCAGGGATTAGAAACTCTACTGCTGTTGAAGGGAGTTCTTGATCTGATGATAAAGATGTTATGTTCTATGATGAGAAGATTTCAGTATTTTTTTTATTATCATGAAGTGAAGTATGTGTGTCCTCCAATGGTAACATAGAATCTGTGTTGTGGGAATTTTAAGTGACTGCCGCTTGAGGAATGGATGTTGGATCAGAATTAAGGCTTGCAGCTGCCATACAGAGAAGGGTTTAAAGGACCTCCCAGAAGATGATGAATTCTCAGATCTGGTGCCAAATTTGAGGTATCAAAATGAAGTGGACTCCCAGAGGACAATGAACTCTTGGATCTGGTGCCCAATGTGAGGTATCAGAATGGGGTGGACTCCCAAAGGATGATGGACTCTAAGGTCTAGTGCCCAATATGAGGTATCAGAATGAGGTGGACTCCAAAAGTATGTTGAACCATCAGATCTGGTGCCCAATGTGAGGTATCAGAATGAGGTGGACTCCCAGAGGACAATGAACTCTCAGGTCTGGTGCCCAATGTGAGGTATCAGAATGAGGTGGACTCCAGAGGATGATCAACTCTCAGAACTGGTGCCCAACGTGAGGGAATGAGGTGGAGTCCCAGAGTAGGCTGAACTCTCAGATCTGGTTCCCAATGTGAGGTATCAGAATAAAGTGGACTCCTGCAGGATGATGAATTTTCAGGTCTGATGCCCAACGTGAAGAGACAGAATGAAGACTCCCAAAGGACGATGAACAAGGCCTTCTATAATGACACCAATGGATAAAAGCTGTTGTATTTCTATAATCTCAGCCTGGCTAATACTGTAGTATGGAAGTTTCTGATTGTGTCTTAGAAGATGATATTGTTTGTTACATGTTTCATGCTTTTTTTTGTGTTGTATTGAGCTGCAATAGGTTTGTTATTTTTTTTGTAGTAGTATGCTGACATCTATTGGCCCTTTTGGCCCACTAAAGCTTATTTATGTATGGGATTTTGGTATCTCCCTCTGTCCTCCCCCCTTGTTTAGTACTAGATAGTTTAGGGCCAGCTAGACCATCTCTACTTCACCCATGTTCTCTCAGTCAGTGTTAGTAATTCACAGAGACAGGGCCAGCAAAGTCATTGTCTTCTTCTACTTCAAAGACTGAAAACCCATCTTCGGCATTGCAGTTAGCTGAAGTAAAATGGTGTTGGATTCAACTTCTGTGTCTTATTGAAGATTTAAGCTGCCTGGGGATGGTGCCAAGTCAGTGGGTGACCATACTGTCCAGACCTCTTGGGTCTAGTGTCCAATGTGTCAGCAGAGTGGGCTCTTGGAGTAATGGGCCTCCAGTTATAACTAATCAGATCATTGGGTGAAGTTGAGTCTTGAACAGCCTGGAGAACCTGTCTAATTGCATCGCCTAGAATCTCTTGGTGGTGTCTCAGAAGATAAACTGTGTGTTTTAGTGAATGGAATGATTCCCCCTTTATTTTACATGGACATGGATGTCTCCCACACTCCGCGAATGAGACCTTGTAAGGTTAGCAGCATAGCATACATAACATGAAACTCAATGTATAGACGTGCCCACCTACCTGCTGCAATATGTGTAGATGCAGGAAACATTTCAGATAGGCCTGGAGTCATAGTTGAATCACCATGTTGGTGCAACCACTTGCTACAATCTCCCAAGCAACATGACAGCCAATAAGCCCTTGAAGAGAAAACTATGAATTGAGCATGGCTGCCGCTGTATCACAGTGGACATTTGGAGGCCATAGGTCTATTCCTCAAGACTTACCTACTGCCTTATTCGGGAAGAAAGTGATCACACCAATATGGCGGTTTCCTATAATACTAAGCATGTCTGAAATATCAGTGACAACCGCATGGCATATCACTGGATATATTCTGGCTAATCGATACTTCATGGAGCACGGGGCTATTTTTTCCAAATTTGTCACAGGTATCAGTGGAGGTGCCAAGTTGTGGTCAACAGAAATGTATGCAGTGGTTTCTATCATTCTATCACCAACATTCTGTTTTGGTTTTAACCACTTCAATACCCGGCCATAGTCAAATGACGGCCACAGATGGGATCTCCTATCCTGGGTGGACGTCATATGACGGCCTTGGTATTGCGCTGCTCCTGCGGGCCCCCGGACACAGCCCACCTATCCCCGATCTGTGGGATTTTCCTCCCCATAGACCCCCCCGATACATGTCCAATCACAGCCGGTCACATGTACTGCGCCGTTACAGCGATCGTGAACGCGCCTAGGGCGTGTGCAGAGCGCCCATCGGGGATGCGGCTTGTCACCCTGACACAGCCCAACCCCGATCGCAGTAAAGTGCCAATGAAATTTGGCTCTTTACCGGAATGTAAACAAACCGCGGTAACGAGATGTTACCGGGTTCTCCTCCTCACACACTTATCGTGTATGAGGAGGAGATTGCGGTAACATCTCGTTACCGCTCAGTGTACACATCAACACACACTGATTACCCCCCCAATAAAGAGGACCTGTCACCACCCATCAAAGTACCTGTCATCACCCATCACAGCCCATCTGAGTACCTGAGTACCTGTCAGCCCACCTGAGTACCCGAGTACCTGAGTACCTGTCCCAGCCCATCTGAGTACCTGAGTACCTGAGTACCTGTCCCAGCCCATCTGAGTACCCAACTACCTGTCCCAGCCCATCTGTGTACCCGAGTACCTGAGTATCTGTCAGCCCATCTGAGTACTCGAGTACCTGTCCCAGCCCATCTGAGTACCCAAGTACCTGAGTACCTGTCAGCCCATCTGAGTACCTGAGTACCTGTCAGCCCATCTGAGTACCTGAGTACCTGTCAGCCCATCTGAGTACCCGAGTACCTGAGCACCTGTCAGCCCATCTGAGTACCTGAGTACCTGTCCCAGCCCATCTGAGTACCTGAGTACCTGAGTACCTGTCCCAGCCCATCTGAGTACCCGAGTACCTGTCACAGCCTGAGTACCTGAGTACATGTCACAGCCCATCTGAGTACCCGAGTACCTGTCACAGTCCATCTGAGTACCTGTCACAGTCCATCTGAGTACCCGAGTACCTGAGTACCTGTCACAGCCCATCTGAGTACCTGAGTACCTGTCACAGTTCATCTGAGTACCCGAGTACCTGTCACCAGCCCATCGGAGTACCCGAGTACCTGTCACCAGCCCATCAGAGTACCCAAGTACCTGTCACCAGCTGGTCAGAGTACCCGAGTACCTGTCACCAGCCCGTCGGAGTAACAGAGTACCTGTCACCAGTCCGTCAGAGTACCCGAGTACCTATTTGCAGCCCATGCCTCATAGAATACACATTGGGGTGTTTGCTTTCCAAAATGGGGTCATTTTGTGGGTAATTCCATTGTCCTGGTGCTCCAGGACCTTCAAAAGTGTAATAGGTAGGGACGAAATGAGATGTGTAATTTATGCTCCTAGAACGCCTGAAGGTACCACTTCCATGTTGGACCTCTGTATGTGGCCAGGCTGTGTAAAAGTCACACACATGTGGTATCGCCGTACTCGGGAGGAATAGCAGAATGTGTTTTGGGGTGTAATTTTTGCTATATATATCTTATGTGTTAGAAATATCTTATAAATGGACAACTTTGTGTAAAAAAAAAAAAAGATTTTAATTTTCTTTCCATGTTTTCTGAAGACTTGTGTAAAAAAATGAACCGCTCAAAAGACTCATAATTCTTCATAGAATATACTTTGGGGTGTTTGTTTTCCAAAATAGGGTCATTTCCTGGGTAATTCCATTGTCCTGGTGCTCCAGGGCCTTCACAAATGTAATAGGTCGTTAGGAAATTAGAGGTATCATTTATGCTCCTAGAACCCCTTACGGTGCTCCCTGCATTTTGGACTTCTCTGTGTGGCCAGCCTGTGTAAAAGTCCCACACATGTGGTATCGCCACACTCGGGAAGAGTTGCAGAATGTATTTTGGGGTGTAATTGGAAGAATGCATATGCTGTGTAAGAGAAATAACTTGTTATGACAATTTTGTAAAAAACAAAAAAAAACAAAAAAAAAACATTCTTCTTTTTACCCAAGAATTGTGGGAAAAAATTACAACTTCAAAAAACTCACCATGCCTCTTACTAAATACCTTGGACTGTCTACTTTTCAAAAAGGGGTCATTTGGAGGGTATTTGTACTTTCCTGACATTTCAGAGGCTCAAGAAATGAGATAGGCCGTCAGTGCATCAGGTGTGATCAGATGTGATCAATTTTCAATGATTTGCACCATAGCTTGTAGACTCTATAACTTTCAAAGAGACTAAATAATATCCACTAATTTGGTTTATTTTTACCAAAGAGATGTAGCCGTATAAATTTTGGCCCAAATTTATGAACAAAAATTATTTACTTGCAAAATTTTATCATAGAAACTAAAAAAAAGTGTTTTTTTTCAAAATTTTCGCTATTTTTTCACTTATGCCGCAAAAAATAAAAAACCCTGTGGTGATTAAATACCACCAAATGAAAGCTCTAATTTTATGAAAAAAATGATAAAAATTTTGTTTGGGTACAGTGTTGCATGACTGAGTAACTGGCATTCAAAGTGAGAGAGCGCTGAAAGCTAAAAATTGGTCTGGTAAGGAAGCTGTATAAATGTCCTGTATTGAAGTGGTTAATGACGATTAAAGTGAAAAAAAAAAGTGAAATATTCCTTTAAATATGGTGCCTGGGGGGTATCCGTAGTATGCCTGTGAAGTGCCACGTGTTTCCCATGTTTAGAACAGTCCCTGCACAAACTGACATTAAACGGAAAAAAAGTCATTTAAAACTGCTTGCGGTTTTAATGTAATTTCTGCAATATGGATGAAAATCATTGAGAAAAATGGGATGGGTAGCCCCCCCTGCCCATTACCAGCCCCTTTGGGTCTTGTAAGGATATTAAGGGGAACCCCGTACCCAAATAGAAAAAAAAAAGGAAAGGCGTGGGGCCCCCTGGCCCTATATACTCAGAACAGCAGTATACAGGCGGTGCAAACAAGACAGGGACTGTGTAGGTTTGTTGTGTTAAGTAGAATCTCTTTGTAATTTTGAACTGGTACATTTTTAAAGTGTACCTCCAGTCAAAAAATCTATTTTTAAGCTTTTTGGAAAACATAGGGAAGGGTTATCACTAGGGATGAGCCAAACACCCCCCCCCCGGTTCGGTTCACACCAGAACTTTCGAACGGACCCCAAATTCGTAGGAACCCCATTGAAGTCTATGGGACTCGAACGTTCGAAATTAAAAGTGCTAATTTTAACGGCTAATATGCAAGATACTGTCCTAAAAAAAATTATTCGGTTATATCAGCTTCAGGTGCTTGGTAGCTGTGGGTGATCCAAGACTGATTCATCTTGATGAAGGTCAGTCGATCAACTGATTCGGTGGACAGGCGCACCCTGTGATCGGTAACAAAGCCACCAGCAGCACTGAAGGTGCGTTCCGAAAGAACGCTGGATGCAGGACAGGCCAGTAGCTCAATTGCATACTGTGCAAGCTCTGGCCAGTGATCCACCCTCAAGACCCAGTAAGCCAGAGGATTTTCGGTGGGAAAGGTGTCCAAGTCTGACCTTGCCCCTAGGTATTCCTGCACCATGTAAATCAGACGCTGGCGATGGTTGCTGGAACCGATCATACCTTGGGGCTGCGGACTAAAAAATTGTCTGAAAGCATCGGTCAGACGGCCACCTTCTCCACCACTCCTTCTGACCGATGCCTCAGCAACACGTTGTCCAGGACCAGAAGTTTGTAACCTCCCAGTCTCTGGGAACGCGTTGCACAGACCTTTCTGCAAGGCCTCCCAGAGTCTCATCCTCTGCTCCCTCTGCAACGGCAAGATAAGGTCGGCAACCTTACCCTTGTACCGTGGATCAAGGAGAGTGGCCAGCCAGTAATGGTCCCTCTCCTTGATCCGAAGAATACGAGGATCCTTCCGCAGGCTTTGCAGGATCAGGGAGGCCATGCAGCGTAGGTTAGCTGAGGCATTCGGTCCAGAGTCCTCTGGGTCACTAAGGGCAACATGATCCACAGCTACCTCCTCCCAGCCACGTACAAGTCCACGGGTTTCTTGGGACTGTAAATCATCCCTACAAGACTGCTGCTGCTGCTGATGCTGAGTGCCAGCCTCCACCTCCATGCTGACACAATCATCCTCCTCCTCATCCTCTTCCTGTGTGATGGGTGGCACAGCAGGAACACTGTCTGGATAAAGGGGGCCTTGAGAGGCAAGGAAGTCCTCCTCTTCCTGCCTCTGTTCTGCCTCAAGTGCCCTGTCCATTATTCCACGCAGTGTATGCTCCAAGAGGTGGACAAGAGGTACAGTGTCACTGATGCATGCACTGTCACTGCTCACCATCCTTGTGGCCTCCTCAAACGGTGACAGGACAGTACATGCATCCCTGATCATGCCCCACTGGCGTGGTGAGAAAAAACCGAGCTCCCCTGACCCTGTCCTGGTGCCGTAGTTGCACAGGTACTCATTGATGGCCCTCTGCTGCATGTGCAGCCGCTGCAGCATGGCCAACGTTGAGTTCCACCTGGTGGGCATGTCACATATAAGGCGGTTCTTGGGCAGGTTCAACTCCTTTTGGAGCTCAGCCAGCTGAGCACAGGCATTAACCACTTGCTTACTGGGCACTTAAACCCCCCTCAGTCCCAGACCAATTTTCAGCTTTCAGCGCTGATGCACTTTGAGTGACAATTGCGCGGGCATACAACACTGTACCCAAATGAAATTTTTATCATTTTTTTCCCACAAATAGAGCTTTCTTTTGGTGGTATTTAGTTACAGCTCGGAGTTTTATTTTTTGCTAAACAAACAAAAAAAGATGCAAAAAAAAAAAAAAAAAAAATCATGTTTTAATAGTTTGTTATAAAATTTTGCAAACGGGTCATTTTTCTCCTTCATTGAAGTGCGCTGATTAGGCGGCACTGATAGGCTGCATTGGTGGGCACTGATGGGCTGCATTGGTGGGCACTGATGGGCTGCATTGGTGGGCACTGATGGGCTGCACTGGTGGGCACTGATAGGCATAGTTAAGGCGGCACTAATAGGCACAGATAAGGCGGCACCGATGGGCACAGATAAGGCGGCACTGATGGGCAAAGATGGGCACAGATAAGATGGCACGGATGGGTGGCACGGATAAGTGGCACGGATGGGTGGCACGGATGGGCACTGATAGGTACCACAGATAGATGGGACTGATGGGCACTGATAGGTGGCACTGATAGGTGGCTCTGATAGGTGGCACTGCTGGGCACTGATGGGCGGCACTGCTGGGCACTGATGGGCGGCACTGCTGGGCACTGATGGGCGGCACTGGGGTGCAGCACCTTTGAGGCAGATTGGGTGGCACTGTGGGTGGCACTGTGGGGTGGCACTGTGGGTGGCACTGTGGGTGGCACTGTGGGTGGCACTGTGGGTGGCACTGTGGGCACTATGGGCACTGACAGGGGGCACTGACGGGGGGCACTTACTTTTTCTTTTATTTTACTTCAGGATGGCACTGCGGGAGGCAGGTGGGCACAGGCAGGTGGCAGGTGGTCCCTTGTATTGATGGCCGTGATCGGGACTGATGTCCCGATCACGGCCGCCGGTGATCGGCTTTTTTTTTCTCTCCTCGCGCTGTCAGCGCGAGGAGGAATAATAGCCGATTACCGGCTCCGTTCTATCACATGATCAGCTGTCATTGGCTGACAGCTGATCACGTGATAAGGGGTCGGGATCGACCCCTTACACGGATCGGTGATCAGGCGAGTCTCACGGACTCGCCGATCACAGAGCGCGCCGCGCGCGCCCCTCAGGGGGCGCGCAGGCCGCTCGTAACCAGGACGACGTCAATAGACGTAGTCCTGAAAATGTAGGTCCGCGCTAATGCCGTCATTTGGCAATAGCGCGGATCTGAAGTGGTTAAATGATCGGCGGAAATGCACACAGACTTTCCTGGCCTGCTTCAGGACATCCTGTAAGCCGGGGTACCTGCCCAAGAACCGCTGCACCACCAGGTTAAGGACGTGAGCTACACAGGGCACATGGGTCAGTTGTCCCTGTCGGAGGGTGGAGAGGAGGTTGGTGCCATTGTCGCAAACCACCATTCCTGGCTTAAGCTGGTGTGGCGTCAACCACCTCTCGGCCTGCCCCTGCAGAGCTGACAAAACATCCGCCCCTGTGTGACTCCTGTCCCTCAAACAAACCAGCGCAAGCACGGCATGGCATTGTTTTGCCTGCGTACTTGCGTAGCCCCTGGAACGCTTACGGAGCACCGCTGGTTCTGAGAACAGAGCACTGGAAGAGGCCATGGAGGAAGAAGAAGAGGAGGGGTGGAGGAGAGAGGTGTGTCACAACCAATAGTAGCATTTTGGAGGCGTGGTGGCGGAACAACCTCCAACACTACTGCACCTTGTCCTGCATCCTTCCCAGCTGCCAGAAGAGTGACCCAATGGGCCGTGAAAGACAGGTAACGTCCCTGTACATGCCTGCTGGACCATGAGTCAGCGGTAATATGCACCTTACCTCTGACCGCCCTGTCCAGCGAGGCAAGGACATTGCCTTCCACATGCCGGTAGAGAGCCGTAATCGCCTTCCATGAGAAAAAGTGGCGTTTGGGGACCTGCCACTGAGGAACCGCACATTGTACAAACTCACGGAAGGGGGCCGAGTCTACCAACTGAAAAGGCAGCAGTTGAAGTGCTAGCAATTTAGCCAAGCTAGCATTCAACCTCTGGGCATGTGGATGGCTGAGAGTGAACTTCTTGCGCCGGTCCAGCAGCTGGGGCAGGGACATTTGCCTGCTATAATCGGACGTGGGTGTACTGCTAGCAGAGTGCCCAGAAGCACTTGGTTGTGACACACCTAATTCTACACCTTCATTCCTCTCAGAGCAGGTTTCAGAGAGGACTGAAGGTCTAGTGGGGTTGGAGATCCCAGCTGATGAGTCGCCGAACGGGCGAACAGCCGATGTTCGAGTCGAACGTGTGTTCGACTCGAACACGAAGCTCACCCCTAGTTATCACTCCTATATAATTTTTTGGGCCGTCCGTCTTTTTTCATCTCACTTCCTGTTGTCTCCTTCCATTTGCAAGTAGGAGACGTTTGTAAGTTGGATGTTTTAAAGTAGGGGCCTGCCCTATATGATCTGCAGAAATGGCGGAACAAGGTGTTGGTGTTACCACAACACTGTAAGCCCTCAAAGTGACTCTTGGTGGGTGCTGGAGCGCCCTGCTGTGAACGATTATATAAAGAATTGTAATTGTATGCCATTGTTGAACAGTGGTAGAAAAATTGGGCCTTTGGTGGTTGTGGGGGTGGTGGTGGTGCCACAAAACTATAAGTCCTCACAGTTACTCTCGGTGGGCGCAGGCACGGGCCCTGCTGTGAAATATTATATCAAGAATTGTAATTACATGTCCCTGTTAAACATGGGCTGAAAAATTGGGCCTTAGGCACTGGTGCTGGTGCCACGACACTGCAACCTCTCCCAGATACTCTAGTTGGAGTGCAGGAATGAGCCCTGCTGCCAAGCAATGCATCGAAAATTGTAATTACACGCCCCTGTTAAACAGGGGCTGAAAAATTGGGCCCACTAACACCCATTAACACAACACCCACTAACTACTGCAGGTGCCTGTATGAGAGAACACCAGCAATAAAGGGTAGATACAGGTGTATACTGTGCTGTGCTGGAGGCACACAACACCCACTAACGCCTGAAGATGCCTGTGTGATAGAACACCAGCAATAAAGGGTAGATACAGGTGTATACAGTTCTGTGCTGGAGGCACACAACACCCACTAACTCCTGCAGATGCCTGTATGAGATAACACCAGCAATAAAGGGTAGATACAGGTGTATACTGTGCTGTGCTGGAGGCACACAACACCCACCAACTACTGCAGATGCCTATATGAGAGAACACCAGCAATAAAGGGTAGATACAGGTTTATACTGTGCTGGAGGCACACAACACCCACTAAGCCCTGCAGATGCCTGTGAAAAGAACACACTGTCCCTGCCTATGCTGCTCTTTCCCTGCACGCCGGAAAACACTACACAAGGCCACCGCGCTGGCGGCCTTATATAGTGTGGGGCGTGTACTAAACCCCCCTGAGCTATAATTGGCCACAGGCATCTTGCCTGTGGCCAATTATTGCTCTCTTCGCTGCTGACGCTGTGATTGGCCAAGCATGTGGGGTCACAGTGCATGCTTGGCCAATCATGGCGATGGCGCAGTGCATTGTGGGCCGTGAGTGCCACGCGAATTTGGCACAAATGGGCCATAACATTTGGTATTCGCTGAACGTGCGATCAGCCGATGTTCAAGTCGAACATACATTTGACTCGAACATCAAGCTCATCCCTAGTTACAAGTACTCATGTACGTAGAGATGTGATATCATCTACCAGAACCCAGATTCATTATCGAGTACCCCTATATGTTCTGAGATGTAAAGATATCCTTTGTATCCTTTTCCAGCAATAAAAGGTGATGGGAAATCCACACTCCATCCCGGAGGAAGAGTTCCACATCCCCTGTAAGAGTTCAAAATACAAAAATAAGTCCAAATGAGGAAATATATCAACACACAATAATCAGCTAAAGAAGGTATTCAATACACTCCATACACCCTTCACCTGTACCAACTATGAGTGGTCACTACCTTTTACTATTGTGAATTGTCTTGATTTTATATAGCTCTGACATTTACCGCAGTGCTGTACAGAGAACACTGAGCCAGTCACATCAGTCTCTGAACCAGAGGAGCTTCTCTACCAAATGGTGCTGTTCTGCAGGGTGCTGTGGGCTCATTCTCCTGTGATCTCAGCTGAGAGAAGCAGCAAATCCGGGGGCCCCTCATGCAGGCTTTTCCCAGGCAAGCATGGACCATGTTGGGGAAGACGAAGGTGGAGGTTCTCCAGAGGCACTGAGGCCTACTCCATGTGCTCAAGCTGCAATGGATCCTGGGCCTGTCCCTATGCAAGGGGAGTCCTTACCAGTTTTCCAGGATAAAGTGGCGAACAGACTTTGCTGCATTGCTAAGGAGGAACAGAAACTCTCTGTCACGAAAGAAGATCTCAGGAAAAATAAATCCCTGCATAGTATGTCTGGAAACAGTAAGAGGGAAGTATCCAAGCTGAAGTCTCTGGAGGAGGCATTGAAAAAGCAGGAGAAGTTGGTTGCGTCTCTGAAGGAAAGCTGCAGTTTGTTCAGAGAAAAGTGTGAGAATGAGGAGAGATTCCAACAGATGAAGGAGAGTTCCTGTGCCAGTACCAGCCAGAGGTTGGATGCCACAGCAACAGCGACAGTATGGATGGGAGGTAAGGAAGTGGCTTCACATGGTGGCCCCAATACTACCCTGTCTCAGGATCTGTTGCACCTAAGTCAGTATCTGCCCCCCTCCCCCCAGTGGCCTGGGTAAACTCAGTAGGAGGTTGAGGAAAATGGCGTATTGCTGCAGGCCATTACAGAAATGGAATCTCCCCTGAGTGGCACCAACCCATCAGATGAAGATGGTAATGCAGGAAGAGATGGCATGTATTCAGACAGAGAAGTTTCTGCTGGCTGTGAGGAGTCCCACATGGACATTAACAGTGCAGAGCAGGAATGGTGCATGAACATTGTAACTGCAGAGCAGGAGGGCCGTATGAACACTGAAACAGCTTGTATTTTTTCTAAACAGAAAACTTTACTTGATGATGGGACTGCTGGTATCTGTGGTACTTCTGGGACTATGGTGAGTGGAACTGTTGTGCTGGAGGGGAAGAGGGAGGATCAAGTGCAGGATAATTTACCAAACCAGGTTCCTATGCAGCTAGTTATTGTGTCATCTGTCCCAGTTATGAACTATGCTAAGGCTGTGTCGAGACAAAGTCATGCTGCTGCTGGTGGAAGGGAGCCAGTTGTGCAAGGAATGTGGTACAGCTCAGGTGGGAAGGAGGAGGTATTCCACCTATCAGAAGGGAGGTTGTGGATGAGATCCTAGCCATTGGATTTAAGGCGGAAGATATTTATGCCCTTAGTCTGGCCGGTTCTTATGAATATGAATATGATTTATCATTTGTGTGTCCAGAACCACTGGATCTGTTTGAGCATGTATATATGGGGGCCAGCCAGACTGGAGGGGGCTTGTCCCCAAAGTTGTCATGTCAGCCCTTGATTAAGAATGTGACTAATTTGACAAGGAATAAATCTATACCCCCCCCCCCCCCCCCGAGGATTTCTGTTGTTTCCCCTAAAAAAGATTGTGGATGATAGAGGAATCTGGACGGGTGGGGGGGGTCGGTGTCAATGAGGTTGAGTGTGTGTGGGAATGTGGTCCAGCATTTGCCCTCCTCTGCCTTTATTGGTAGAGATAGGATTACAGTCTTCTACCCTGGTCAACCTAAGCTGTGCCATAAATGTGGAGTCAAGGGACATTTCTCCTCTTCCTGTCCAGAAAAGATGTGCTATTTGTGCCAGGAACTGGGGCATCTGGCGAGGGACTGTAACATCATTAAATGTAACCTATGTGATGAGGTTGATCACCCTTATAGCCGGTGCCCTAAAGCGTTGCACAATAAGCCAGAGTTTGTGGAGGAATTCTTCCGTCTGGATAGAAAAGAGTCTGGGTTGGCGGAGGTTGTACCAGGGGATCCTAGTATCCCTGTCCTGTCAGAATCTGTGTCTGTGAGGCCCTCTGTGGTAGTGATGGACGAACTTCCGACGGGACGTTTCGCGAACGCGGACCGCGAACGCGGCCGATAGTTCGCGAAACGGAAAGTTCGTGGCGGGCCCCATTGACTTCAATGGGAGGCAAACTTCGCAAACCTTTAGGTCAAATTTGCAGCCACAAAATAATTATTAGCTGGGCAAACATAGTCCCACCACATGGCCAATGACATAATACATGTATGAGGTGAATTTGGGATCGATAACTACAAGCATTCTTTTTTTATATGGGAAATTGTTCTGACAATTCAGGACTGTGGAGCGCATGAAGGCAATGGAGGAGACGGAAGGTCAGGGACCAGGGTAGGCAAAGAAGAGGGTGCAGGAGATGATCACCAGCAGCGTGACATACAGCAATGACACCTGCACCGTGATAGAGTCATCTGACAGCAGCACCGTGATAGAGAGCACTGACATCAGCAGGACATCAGCAGCGTGACATAAAGCACTGACATCAGCACCGTGATATACAGCACTGACAGCAGCACCGTGATAGAGAGCACTGACATCAGAAGCGTGACATTAAGCACTGACATCAGCACCGTGATATACAGCACTGACAGCAGCATCGTGATAGAGAGCACTGACATCAGAAGCGTGACATTAAGCACTGACATCAGCACCGTGATATACAGCACTGACAGCAGCACCGTGATAGAGAGCACTGACATCAGAAGCGTGACATTAAGCACTGACATCAGCACCGTGATATACAGCACTGACAGCAGCATCGTGATAGAGAGCACTGACATCAGAAGCGTGACATTAAGCACTGACATCAGCACCGTGATATACAGCACTGACAGCAGCACCGTGATAGAGAGCACTGACATCAGAAGCGTGACATTAAGCACTGACATCAGCACCGTGATATACAGCACTGACAGCAGCAGCGTGATAGAGAGCACTGACATCAGAAGCGTGACATTAAGCACTCACACCAGCACCGTGATATACAGCACTGACAGCAGCACCGTAAGCAGCCCCAGGAGGAAGTCAGCACAGCACAGGGATGGTGTGATCCCCTCATAATAAGCAGGCCCAGGAGAAAATCAGCACAGCACAGGGATGGTGTGATCCCCTCATAATAAGAACCCCCAGGAGGAAGTCAGCACAGCACAGGGATGGTGTGATGCCCTCATAATAAGAACCCCCAGGAGGAAGTCAGCACAGCACAGGGATGGTGTGAGCCCCTCATAATAAGAACCCCAGGAGTAAATCAGCACAGGACAGGGATGGTGTGATCCCCTCATAATAAGAACCCCCAGGAGTAAGTCAGCACAGCACAGGGATGGTGTGATCCCCTCATAATAAGCAGGCCCAGGAGAAACACAGCACAGCACAGGGATGGTGTGATCCCCTCATAATAAGAACCCCCAGGAGTAAGTCAGCACAGCACAGGGATGGTGTGATCCCTTCATAAGCAGCCCCAGTAGAAATATGACACCGCTCAACCTCTTCAAAGAGGAGGGTAGGGGCATATAGTACGGTGTGCTTTTTTGGGACAAGGAAGTGAGCCAAATGAAGAAAGAAGGTCTGTGTGCTTGATTAAAAAAATTGTTTATAGACATATACATGGTCTACTGGTCACATGTGTTGAATTCCTCCGAGATCCATGCCTCATTCATTTTTATAAATGTGAGGTAGTTAACACTGTCGTGAGCTAGGCGAGTACACTTATCGGTCACGATCCCCCCTGCTGCGCTGAACGTCCTTTCGGACAGGACACTGGATGAGGGGCAAGCCAACAGTTCGATTGCAAATTGGGCAAGCTCTGGCCAGAGGTCAAGCCTGCCCACCCAGTAGTCCAGGGGTTCATCACTCCTCAGAGCGTCCACATCGGCCGTTAACCCGATGTAGTCGGACACCTGACGGTCTAGGCGTTCCCTGATGCTGGATCCGGATGACACCTGTCGATGGGTCAGCTGAAATGACCTCATATCCGAAGTCACCAACACATCTTCAAACCGGCCTCTTCTTGCAGGCGCTGTTGGATTGGTACCTGCAAATCCTTCTCTGGGAGTGGGAATTGCTCCTCTGCCAGCGCACGCATAATGTCGTCCTCTTCATTCTCCTCTCCCCATCCACGCACAACAGGGATCCCAGAAAGGTTTAAAGCATGCTCTTCTTGCTCCTCCTCATCCGCCCCGGCACCATCCTCCTCTGACTCCTCTTCAGACTCCTGTTGTTGACTTGTCTCAGATAGAGTAGCCCCCCCTGGGAATTCATCCAGCATTGTGACTTCCTCATCTTCCCGCTCCTGCTCCTCCACAGCTTGATCAATGACACGACGCAATGCACGCTCCATAAAGAAGGCATAATGTACCATGTCACTGATGGCGCCATGGCTGCGACTGACCAGTTTGGTGATCTCCTCAAATGGCCGCAGAAGTCTGCATGCGTCGCGCATGAGCAGCCACTGGCGCGGTGAAAAAAACCCCAGCTCCCCAGAACCGTTTCTGCCGCAGAGTTCATACAGGTAGACGTTAACTGCACGTTTCTGCTGGAGCAGCCTATCAAGCATATAGAAGGTTGAGTTCCATCGCGTCGGGCAATCGCAAATAAGACGTCTGACCGGCAGATTGTGTCGCCGCTGAATGTCAGCAAGGCGAGCCATGGCCGTGTAAGATCTTCTAAAATGGGCCGAGATTTTCCTTGCCTTCCGCAAGATGTCCTGGACCCCAGGGTATTTGACAAGGAATCGCTGCACGACCAAGTTTAAGACGTGTGCCATGCATGGCACGTGCGTGATTTTGCCCTGTTTCAATGCGCTAAGCAGATTGGCACCGTTGTCACACACCACTTTACCAACTGTCAAATTGAGCGGTGTTAGCCACTGTTCTGCCTGTGAACGCAAAGCTGAAAGGAGTGCCGGGCCAGTGTGGCTCTTGGCTTCCAGGCACAACAGACGCAGCATGGCATGGCAACGTCTCACCTGGCATGTGGAATAGGTTCTGGGGAGCTTGGGCGGTGCAGCGGAAGAGACGCTAGCAGCAGAAAAGGAGGAGGCAGCTGAGGAGGAGAGGGAGGAGGATGGAGTAGGAGGAGGAGGAGAAGAAGAGTCAGGCCTGCATGCAATCCGTGGCGGTAAAACCAAATCTACACGGGTGCCACGGGTTACATGCTTGACGGCCGTCAGAAGGTTCACCCAGTGGGCAGTAAAAGTGATATATCTTCCCTGCCCGTGTTTGCTAGACCACGTGTCTGTGGTCAGATGTATCTTGGCACCGACACTGTGTGCCAGAGATACATTCACTTGCCGCTGAACATGGCCATATAGCTCTGGGATGCCCTTCTCTGAGAAATACTTCCTTCCTGGGACCTTCCATTGTGGTGTTCCAATGGCCACAAATTTGCCTCCGAGTCCACCAGTTTATATGGCAGTAGTTAGCGGGCTATGAGTTCTGACAAGCCAGCCGTCAATCGTTGGGCAAGAGGGTTATCCGGTGTCATCATTTTTTTACGCTCGAACATTAGGCCCACGGAAGCCTGCCTTTTTGCAGAAAAACGTGAGCTTGGCGTGATGGAAGGTGGAGTGGAGGACAATTGTGAGGAGAGAGGAGAAGGAGAAGTAGAAGACGAGGCTGGACGGTGAGAGCATGGAGTGGGGCTTTGTGTGTTCTGTTGCTCCCACTGGGCTCGGTGATGGCTGCTCATGTGCCTTCTTAAGGCGGTCGTCCCTAGGTGAGTGTTGGGCTTACCGCGACTAATGCGTTGACTGCAAAGATTGCAGATGGCAACGCTATTGTCAGCAGCGGACACGTTAAAAAAAGCCCACACTGCGGAGCCATGTGCCGGTGTCCTGGGAGCGCCAGATGTGACCGTACATGGTCGATGATTCGCTCCTGATACATTTGCAGTCTGCTTTGTCCCTCCTGTGCAATGTAAGTTATTCCTGCTTCTCCTCCCTATCTGCTGGTCCATATCTCCCTCTGAACTCCCCTCCTCTTCCTCTCTTGTGGGCACCCACGTGACATCACTAGACACGTCATCATCAACGTCACCTTCCCCACCGCTATAAGTAGAGATCTCGGAGTAGGCAGCAACACCAGGGACCAACCTCCTCCTTGGGCTGATCTGGGTACTGTCGTCAGACTGCTGAGTAGTGGTTGTTGCTACCTCCTCTTCCTGATCCAATGCCAAGAGTGGCTGCGCATCAGAAATGTCTTGATATGGATCGGAAAATAATTCCTGTGACTCAAGCGGAAGGTATGTGGTGGTGGTGGTGTTGTTGGTGGTAGTGTCTTTGGGGGTGCACATAGCAGAGAGTGAAGAAGAGGGTGCAAATCGAGAGGATGAGGAGGGTGCAGAAGAGTAAGGCTGAGTGAGCCACTCAACCAAGTCTGGTGCGTCCTTTAAAGTAATTGAACGCACCTTCTGCAACTTCCCACTTTGGCTCAAGGCTGGTGCTCCTGCCCTACCCCTACCACCCCTGCGGAAGGGCCTGCCTCTTCCTCTGCCTGTCATTTTTCAAATCACCCTGTGACAAAACTCTTAGTCCCTATACAGATGAAGGACTGCTGCAGTATAGGGCAGCGGTCAGCAGTGGTGCACCTCAACCCTATGTATTGTGGACCGATACCGGTCCTTACAGAACAGCAGACTGTACCGCACTCAACCCTATGTACTGTAGCACCCTTCACCAAGGTACCAGTCCTTATAAGGACCTTTGTGGACCAAGTAGGTTGTGTGTGACTGATTAGCAGACTGTACGTCAGTCCCTATACTGCTGAAGGACTGCTGCAGTATAGGGCAGCGGTCAGCAGTGGTGCACCTCAACCCTATCTATTGTGGACCGATAGCGGTCCTTACAGAACAGGAGACTGTACTGCACTCAACCCTATGTACTGTAGCACCCTACACAGACCAAGTTACCAGTCCTGATAAAGAGCTTTGTGGAACAAGTGAGTTGTGAATGATTAGCAGACTGCAGCAGAAGGGCAGCAGTCAAGTATAATATTCTTTCTATATTTGGAAGAAAGAATATTATACGTGTACAAGCCTATTACCGTACCACTGATACCAGTCCTGAAAAGAACCTTTGTGGAACTAATAGTAACAGCAACTCTTTAAACTGACCCTCACTGCCTGACACACTGCTTCCTTCCTGTCCCTATACAAACTGGCAAAAAAGAGGAGACTGGAACAATTACTGGTTACTCGAATAGCTCTTTTGTGGACCTGATAGTAACAGCTAATGATGATGATGATGATGATGATGATGATGATGACTAATCTGGATGTCCCTAAAATAGCAGCAGACACAGCGTCCTGTCCCTTTATCTAAACTGACAAAAGACACTCAGGTTGCTGCAAGAATCAGTAGCACAGCAAACCTATATACACCTAACACCTATACCAGTCCTGAAAAGAACTTTTGTG
The DNA here is from genome assembly GCF_037356315.1 of Lithobates pipiens. Lineage (NCBI taxonomy): Eukaryota > Metazoa > Chordata > Amphibia > Anura > Ranidae > Lithobates > Lithobates pipiens. The sequence goes on along the minus strand of NW_027507786.1, from coordinate 21,712,203 downwards.
TACCAAATAGCTAGCGTTTTATCTGTCCCTGCTCCAAACAGCAACCTTTCCCTATAGTGACAGAAGAAAGAATGTAAAATAGCCGCCGGATCGGGTGTATTTATAAGTTAGGGGGAATGTCCAAGTGTCCATGTGCTGTAATGTCTCAATTGGCTGTCCTGTACCCCATGATGGATGTGTCATCAGGTCAAAGTTCCTTTACACAGTAAAAACACGGAAGTCCGCCGGGCGAACGACGCCAATAGTCCGCCGAACTGGCGGACCGCGAACAGCCGAAATTTGCCGCGAAGCGACCGCCGGGCGAACTGTTCGGCCATCACTACTCTGTGGTGTCAGTGTCCCCCCCCAGTCTGTGGTCTCCCAGTCAGTGTCGGAAAGTGTGGTTGTCAAGTCTGTGTCGGCACCTATTGTTTCTCCTAGTGTAGTGAAGGCAGTGGAGGGTGCTGGACCAGAGTGTATGGTGGTGCCAACCCCTCCTCCTCGGTGTGGCAGAAGTGCGGGTGGAGTGAGGGATGGATTGGATGATGGTGAAGGGGGGAATGAGGGTGGCTGGTGCAGAATGTAAGGTGAATGATGTGGAAGTCGGGGTGAATGATGTGGGGGGAGGGATTAATGGGGGGTTTTGGAATCGCATACTGATGCTGATTAAATATCAAAATGTTTCTTAGCCTGGATTGTGTTTAAGTTGAAGTTCGGGGTTTGTAGTCTCTTTTTTGTTGTCATTAAAATATGTTTCTATTTATGTCATCTTGTCAGGAAACGGTTTTCTTTACTTGCTGATGTAAGCACGCTTGTTTTTGTTTAGTTGTTTATTTTTGTGTAAATATGTTTTTTATTAATGTCCCCTCCCCCACAGTCACACACTATTATTATTATTATTATACAATGTATCAATCTCTGATTATATAAAGTATAGATGATGTCATGGCGGTGGATACAAACTCCATACCGGATGCTATAAAGTTCTTCAATCCGCTGGCGCCGCGCCTCCCTCTGCCGGCTAATTAGGCTCGCTCTCCGCTCTGATGAGCACTTTACATTACATACCGGGGAGGATAATAAGAGGCAACAGGTAGTTTGTGTCGCAGAAATTGTCGTTCTCCCGGCGGTAAAATTTCTGAGATGAGATCGCTGCGTTGCTGATGCTCAGCAGGTGCCAAATCCGGAGGGAGTGCGAGCGAGACGCAAGCACGGCATCTGCATAGGCGCATGTTTGATGGAAAGGTTTATAGACTTAATTATGTTTTTACAGGGAAAACGCCTCAAAGGCCACAAGCAAAATGTGTTTAATTTCCGACAACAATGGCGACGGGATCGCCGGGGTGGCACATCAATGGTTTGTACTGAACTGATAATAAGTTTGGCAGTTCAGCCAATCCACCCGCTCAGGGAGGCCATCATCATCCAGCTGCATTGTCTCTGGACCCCCCCCCCCACTGCAGAGACCCCCCCCCCCCCCCGTGTCTGGTAACCGGACATTCTGGGGGCAGTGCTTGCTAAGTCGTGTAAAAGGGGGCCTTGTTAAAGGGGGCTTCCAGATTCCGATAAGCCCCCCGCCTGCAAACCCTGACAACCACCGGGCAAGGGTTGTCGGGAAGAGGTCCTTGTAACCATCAACATGGGGGTAATGTGCTTTGAGGTGGGGTTGCAGAGCCCCCCCTGACCCAAAGCACCCATGCCCCCATGTTGAGGGCATGCAGCCTGGTATGGTTCAGGAGGGGGGCGTTTGATCGTTCCCTTCCTTTCCTGACCTGTCGCTGCCATGCTGCATGCTCAGATAAGGGTCTGATATGGATTTTGGGGGGACCCTACACCATTTTTTTCATTTTGGTGTGTGGGGGTCCAGTCCGAATCCATACTAGACCCAAGGGCCTGGTATGGACCTGGTGGGGGGAGGACCCCACGCTATTTTTTCTCTTGATTTTTTTTTTTTAGCCGGCAATTCTTTTTTTTTTTTTTTACATTGAGCGGGAAGCCCGTAGACAACTGATGACTCATCGGTTGTTAAGGACACGGCGGCCGGCTTCCCGGGCCCCCACCTTAGCAACCAGCTATATACAGTGAAGTAAAAAATGCAAATCGCGGTAAAAAAGCATGTCCAAAAACGCGGCAAGCACTGCAAAAAGCTCTGCAGAAACGCTCAAAAGCAACAGGCATAGATGTGAATCAAGCCTAAAAAGGGAAAAAGAAATCATACAATCCCATATACACATTCCTCCGCTCACAGTTGATCCAGAAGGAGGTGAAAACTCCAGCAAAGCAGGATCCAATTTGCTCCGGCAAGGTGAAAAATTCCTTCCTGATCCCCAAGAGGCAATCAGATATTCCCTGGATCAACTTTACCTATAAGTGTCAGTACCCTGTTATATTCTGTGTATCTAGGAAAGAATCCTACTGTGCATGTTTCCCTATGAGCCTGTGTAGAGGGAGAGGGGGTGTCTCTTCTCTCCACTCAAGTCTCAGATTACACTCTCCTTGCTCTGTGCTTGGTATGCTATTGTTATACATTGTATCTTGAATATATGCAAATGTTCCCCCGCAATGGAATGTCTATCACAACTTTCACCTCTGTTCCTGTTTATTATATTCATAAAGTTTTAGCAAACTCATATTGAACAAAAAAATGATCTCTTGATTTCATAACTGCAGTGGCCAAAAAAATGGGACTGCGATAGTGCGGCGGACAATCTGCCACTAGCCGACACTGGGAGGGGAACTGACTAACTGACACTGACATCACCAGCGACACAAATACAGCGATCAGTGCTAATGGGAAGAGGTTAACACATAGGGGCGATAAGAGGGTTAAATGTGTGCGTAACAATGTGTAATGTGTGCTGCTTTTTCTAATAAATCTCCTTGTTTCTTCTCCCTGCTTTGCAGGGAGGAAAAACAGAGAGATCATTCCCTCTGTACAGAGCCCTGTCTTGATTGTCAACACAGAGCTCTGGGCTGTGATTGAACACAGCCAATCAGCAGGTCCCAGCCGTGAACAATTGGCTGGGACTTGCTGACAGGCTCCGGGTGTGTAAAATCAGATCAGGGGCTGGCTTGGGGGGGGGGGGGGCGCCCTGAACCCCCAAGTAGGCAGCGAGGTATGGGTGCTTTGCTTTGCCTACACCGTCCACCCATCTGCAGTACATTGCGGAAGTGGTTGTACACAAAGCCACGTCACCCACAATTGATCGGACAGGATGGACCCGTGTCTTTTTTTCAACATTATAAAATATGTTGCCTACACCGTCTGTCCGTCCACAGTACATCTTCAGGAGGAGGTTATAAACAAAGCCAAAGAGACTCAGGTGATCAAAGATCCGAGTAAGGGGCCAATCACGGCTCCTTACCAGGTGATCAGCTGTCAGCCAATGACAGCTGATCACGTGATGTAAACTGAGGCTCGGCAATCGTTTTTCTTTTTCTTCTCACGCTGAAGAAAAGGCGATCGCCGGCTTCTGTTTGCAGGCACATTGGTCCCGAAGAGGAAGAGCCTCTGTGCCCACCAGTTCCGCCTGCCAATGCCAGCAATCAGTGCCACGAATCAGTGCCCACAAATCTGTGCCCATAGTACATCAGTGCCACCTATCAGTGCCCACCAGTGGTGCCAATCCGTGCCTCATCAGTGCCACCTAGCAGTGCTGCCTATCAGTGTCACCTACCAGTGCCGATCAGTGCTCATCACTGCCACCCATCAGTGCCCATCACTGCCACCCATCAGTGCCACCTATCAGTGCCAGCTTTTAGTGCCCTTCAGTGCCACCTATCAATGCCCTTCAGTGCCACCCATCAGTGCCACGTATCAGTGCCCACAAGTGCCTCCTTATCAGTGTATGTCAATGAAAGAGAAAAATTACCTGTTTGCAAAATGTATTAACAAAATATAAAACGGTTTTGTAATTATTTTTTTTTAAATCTGTCTTTTTTATTTTTTTATAAAAAACGCAAATACCACCAAAAGAAATTTGGGTACAGTGTTGTATGACCATGTAATTGTCGTTCAAAGACAGGGGTCTCAAACTGGCGGCCCTCCAGCTGTTGTAAAACTACAAGTCCCATGAGGCATTGCAAGGCTGACAGTTACAAGCGTGACTCCCACAGGCAGAGGCATGATGGGACTTGTAGTTTTGCAACAGCTAGAGGGCCACCAGTTTGAGACCCCTGTTCAAAGAGTTACCACGCTAAAAGCTGAAAATTGGTCTGGGCAGGAGGGGGGTTTAGGTGCCCGGTAAGCAAGTGGTTAATGGATTGTACTCACGCTGAGACTTCCTGCTCATTCACAGGCTGAAGCACAGTTTACTTTGCTTCAGTGATGGATGGGCATGGCAGTGATTGGTGCCGATTGGGCACCGTGTCCATTCAGGAACGGAAGGGGCTGGTAATTTACATATTTACCGACCCCCTTCCCCCGCCCTCTATCCTGAAACATCTCCCTTTGTGTCTGCAGTAGCTTCTGGCGGGAGAGGAGAGGAGGGAAGGCAGCAGCATTGTGGGGGAAAGGGGCACACTGGGGCGCAGATGGAAGGAACGCATGTGCTAGGACCGATTCCCTTGCAGTGCAGCCGGAGAGAAGAAGAGGAGGAGAAGCTGGCAGTACTCCAGGGGGAGGCAGAAGAGGAATGGTGGCTGAAATAAGACAGTACTGCCACCTCCCACTCAGGAGGTGCCCGGGCCCCTCTATTTGAACTGATGGGGCCCAGGCCCAGTAGAGGAGGGCTGGCTGTACTGCCTTATCAGTGGCACAGTAGACTCCTTGGTTTTAAGGGGACATTTTTTAGCTAATGATGATAGCAGTGCCCCCTAGTGAATGAAATCTGTAACTTTCCAAATCCAGGGATCCCCCCCGCTTCTCCTCCCTGGAGCTGAAGGAGTCTTTTTCTGGCCACTGCCGATCTGAAATCTGGGTGGGGGTGGGGGGGGGGGGTGATTTTGAATAACTATTTTTTTTCCCAAGCCTTTCACCTAATGAAGTATAGACAAAAAAGCAAAAGCAAAGTCTGTTTATTTTAAGTAAACAGCGTGGCTCCGAGGAGTCCTCCAACGCGTGGATGAACAGCGAAGAATGAAATTAATGTGTCTCGGCTCTCTGTGATGTGTTGGCCTCAAAGAGCGGCTCAGCGGGGGGGGGGGGGGGGGGAGCTGTGATCAGCCACTCTGAAAAGACGTGTGAATTATTAACTTGCTTCTTCCCAGCCGAGCGACTCGTAACATTGTATCAAAAAGGTGAAAGATTCCTCAAACTTATTTTTTTTTTTTATTATTTCTGGTCATTGTGACTTTCGATCGGCAGAGCCAGAAGAGCCAGGCGATGGCCGAGCGGAAAGTCAAGAAGATGTCCACCAAGAAAGTGGAGGACACGGCGGCGCTGCGCTGGGCGAGGGTCGTCAACCGCGGCGCCGAGGCCAGGAACGCCCAGGAGGTTCGGATTCTGCAGAGAGCCCAGACCGTTCGATGTCACGACTTACAGCGGGAGGTCCAGCGCCTCCAGAAGGTCCTATCGAAACTCAGCGTAACATCCGGATGTTTGGAGAAAGGCGTTTCCCAATAACGGTCGCTGCGCCATTTGTGGGAGGATAACGGAAAGGACATCGCATTGGATTCGCATTGGATTGACGTTCCCAGAAAAGGATCGTGAAGTTCCCGGATCTCAAGGTCTTTTACAAAGCTGAAGCGGACCTGTCATACATGAGGCCAATGTAGACGGTGGTGTTGTAAAAACGAAGGGAATATCATGTTTATAGACATGAGATTGGAGCCGAGGAGTCAGCAGTGGAAAATCCGAGGCATTTGGTCCCTTCATGTGCTGCACCCGTTCCCCTCATACGGACCTCACCACAGCATTTCTACAAGTCAGCATCCAGCCCAATAATTCAGCAATAATGTTGTCAGAAATAATATTTAGATGTTATCTTTTTTTTTCTGGACAAACTTTATTTTGGTAACATTGTATCGCAAAAGTTATTTTCTTTTTTTCAGTCAATCTATAAACAATGTAACAGTTTTATTTTTGTGGGCTGTCCTCTTTCTAATGACAATTTTGTTTCTGGTATAAAGCACAAGAAAGTTACATAGTTGCTAAGGTTGAATGAAGACACCAGTCCATCTAAGTTACAAATAATTTTTTTTTACATTTTTTGCATTTTGTATTTGGATTCACGAAACATTAAAGCGATATTACACCCAAAAGGAAACATTTATTATGTTGCAACTTTTTCCAATTCTTAGATATGATGGATAAATTCATTTTCTTTTTTTTAGGCTTTTCTTTTTTCTATTTTAACTTGATGATCCAACCAGTGAGTCTGTTGGTTTTTTGGTTTTTTTGATAACACGCAAGCTCTCCAGAAGAATGTATCAGTTTACATGGATGAGACAAATCACTTAAAGCGGAGTTCCAATAATAATAATAAAAAAAAAGTAAAAGTCAGCTATAATACTGCAGCTGCTGACTTTTAATAATCAGAAACCTACCTGTCCCAGGGGAACGAAGTCCAGCGATGGGGGGAACGAAGTCCAGCGATGGGGGGGAACGAAGTCCAGCGATGGGGGGGAACGAAGTCCAGCGATGGGGGGGAACGAAGTCCAGCGATGGGGGGGGAACGAAGTCCAGCGATGCGGGGGGAATGAAGTCCAGCGATGCGGGGGGAATGAAGTCCAGTGATGGGGGGGAATGAAGGCCAGCGATGGGGGGGGAACGAAGTCCAGCGATGGGGGGGGAACGAAGTCCAGCGATGCGGGGGGAATGAAGTCCAGCGATGCGGGGGGAATGAAGTCCAGTGATGGGGGGAATGAAGGCCAGCGATGCGGGGGGAACGAAGTCCAGCGATGGGGGGAACGAAGTCCAGCGATGCGGGGGGAACGAAGTCCAGCGATGCGGGGGGAATGAAGTCCAGGGATGGGGGGGAATGAAGTCCAGCGATGGGGGGGAACGAAGTCCAGCGATGCGGGGGAACGAAGTCCAGCGATGGGGGGGGAACGAAGTCCAGTGATGGGGGGGAACGAAGTCCAGCGATGGGGGGAACGAAGTCCAGCGATGCGGGGGGAATGAAGTCCAGCGATGGGGGGGAACAAAGTCCAGCGATGGGGGGGAACGAAGTCCAGTGATGGGGGGGAACGAAGTCCAGCGATGGGGGGGAATGAAGTCCAGCGATGGGGGGGAACGAAGTCCAGCGATGGGGGGGAACGAAGTCCAGTGATGGGGGGGAACGAAGTCCAGCGATGGGGGGGAACGAAGTCCAGCGATGCGGGGGAACGAAGTCCAGCGATGGGGGGGGAACGAAGTCCAGCTATGGGGGGGAACGAAGTCCAGCGATGGGGGGGAATGAAGTCCAGCGATGTGGGGGGAACGAAGTCCAGGGATGGGGGGGAATGAAGTCCAGCGATGGGGGGGAACGAAGTCCAGCGATGCGGGGGGAACGAAGTCCAGCGATGCGGGGGGAACGAAGTCCAGCGATGGGGGGAACGAAGTCCAGCGATGGGGGGAACGAAGTCCAGCGATGCGGGGGGGAACGAAGTCCAGCGATGCGGGGGGAACGAAGTCCAGCGATGGGGGGGAATGAAGTCCAGCGATGGGGGGGAACGAAGTCCAGCGATGGGGGGGGAACGAAGTCCAGCGATGCGGGGGGAACGAAGTCCAGCGATGGGGGGGAACGAAGTCCAGCGATGCGGGGGGAACGAAGTCCAGCGATGCGGGGGGGAACGAAGTCCAGCGATGGGGGGGAACGAAGTCCAGCGATGGGGGGAAAGAAGTCCAGCGATGGGGGGGAACGAAGTCCAGCGATGGGGGGGAACGAAGTCCAGCGATGCGGGGGGAACGAAGTCCAGCGATGGGGGGGAACAAAGTCCAGCGATGCGGGGGGAATGAAGTCCAGTGATGGGGGGGAATGAAGTCCAGTGATGGGGGGGAATGAAGTCCAGCGATGCGGGGGGAATGAAGTCCAGCGATGGGGGGGAATGAAGTCCAGTGATGGGGGGAATGAAGTCCAGCGATGCGGGGGGAACGAAGTCCAGCGATGCGGGGGGAACGAAGTCCAGCGATGGGGGGGAACGAAGTCCAGCGATGCGGGGGAACGAAGTCCAGTGATGGGGGGGGGAACGAAGTCCAGCGATGGGGGGGGGAATGAAGTCCCGCTCGTCTCCCCCTCCTCTCTGCGGCGCCGGCATTGTTACTATGGGCGCCCCGGCTGCGGCTTCATGGCCAGGCATGCACTTCGCATGCGTGAGCCTTGCTGCGTGATGTGATTGGCTGGGCAATAATCTGGGACCTGTGATTGCTGAGAGGGAGAGGCTGAGAGGTGATCTCCCTTCCGGCGCCGCGGAGCCCCCGGGAGGAAGTGGGAGCTGATAAAAAAGAGGGTTTTCGCTGCCCCCCCCCAAAAAAAATACCAAATGTGGTATGTCAGGGGGTCACCTTCACTTAAAGCGGAAGTTCTATTTTCAGGTGGAACTCCGCTTTAACACTGGCAGGGGTAGACATGTGCAGGAAGAAAAAATGTATTTAGTTCCATTTCATTTAGCTAATTAATTTTTTATTTTTTTTGTTGTTTAATTTGTTTTCAGAATTTCTTTAGTTTTGTTTCGTTTGTTTATTTATTTTTTAGTTTGATTCTAATTTCCTGAATTTGACTCCATTCGGAAAATTTGAATGGGCATTCAAATTCGAATTTTATTTTAAATTTGAATGTGGCTGCTGAATTTTTGTTACATCCAGTAATTGTAATATTTTACATTTCTTATTCGTTTCCAAATTTGAATCAATGTTTTTAATTGGTTGAACTTGGTGGACTTGTGTTTTTTTGTTTTTTTTTGTTTTTTTTTTTCAGAACTATGTAACTATGAATTTGGAATTAGGATTTTGCAGGAATTTAGTTTCTTTATTTTGGAAGATTAATTTAAATTTGTTACTAGCATGACTCCGAATTCGAAAAAATGACAAATTTGAATAATTAAAAATGTGTCGATTTGGAAGGTCATCAGGGGTACCAGATTTTGACGAAACGATCGTCGGGTAGTTACGCTCACCCTTTGTGCTTTTAGCATTCGTTGATTTTATATTTGTTTTGCTAGCAAAATTGTTCATTTTTTAAGTTACGTCTACTTTTGTATGGCTCGGTGGAGTCATCTGTAGCGCTCAATATTATTCGGTTGAATAATAAATACATTTTACGTGTTTAAACTTTATTACACGATCGGGTGCACTTGTTCATTTTGTTTTTATGGTGACACGATATCCCGAGATTCTCGAAAAGGACCGGAACGGACCTGGGAACTACGAAACACTCGAAGGTGTGGGCTGATTTTTGGCTTCCCACATCGAAAACTCTACACGGCCTGTGCAAATCGTCCGGTGAGGAGACTCGAATCGACTCGGAGACAGTGGAACGTCTGAGTGACTGGGTCGTTGTCCGGTTGTCCGCTTCGAATCGTTTGGGTATTCGCATTTGTGCATACTAATCGGTGATCTGGTAAGCCTCCATTTCTTATTTGATTTGTAGCTGTGAAGGGTCCACGCGGTCAAGCACTCTCTCCTGAACAAACAGGATTAACTACATTCTTGTTCACCTAAATTAGGACACTATTTTATGCTTTTGAATTTCCTTTCACATGTTTAAATGCACTGGACTTTTGGGTTATTGAAAGATGTTAATTCTGTCAACTAACAAATAATTTTTTTTGTATAACACTTTATATTGTTGATTTCACTTCATCTGGATTCACCAACACTTAGGTTTTTTATGATAGTTTATTCATTTATACTCAGTTACACGATACTTCACTTAGTGACAAGCGCTGCACTTTTATTCTTTATGATCTGGTACAGCAGAGCCGCCATGCCGCCGTCGTCAAGCAGCTAGGCAATGCACCAGATAAGGGCCGGTGGGAGGATTTCGGAAGGAGTTAAATTCCGACCTTTTCTATTTCCAAAGAAAAAATTTTTTTTCACACTTTTCCTTTGACTGATATGATGTGCAGTCCAAGTCCCCAAAATGTTGTTACAATGTATTTATCAATAATACAAAAGTTAACAAATTCTGCTTTCTGTTGATTGTCTGCTCCCCTCCCAGCTGTCAGACTGATAGCCGGATCTGGTGATTGGCCGGGCACAGTGAAGAAAAGACCGGGGTATAGAAGGTACGTCCATGGCTCCTACCTTGCTTCTCAGGGTCCCCCCATGTGACATTGTTTTATTACCTGATGATCCAACCTGCATATCACTTCTTTTTCCAATTCTTAGAATATTGCAGTGGCGGTCCATCCATAAGGAGCGGCGCATGAGCGCCACCCCCCCCATTCATGTGTCCAGCCCCCTGATCTACATTCAGGGCGCCAGATGCACAGATTCCAATGAGGGGGTTGGGTTGGAGCACATGATTAGAGCCTGAGGCTCTAATAGGCTTTAAAAAAGGGGTGGGCCCACTCAGTTGTGTGAAAATAGCGAATGCATATTCACTATTGTAATGCTAATTCTCCTTCTGGCCAATCAGGAAGAGGGTCGTGACACCCATCACCCGACTGGCCAAAAGGAGATCCGATCAGATTGGCCCGCGGAAGGAGGAGGGAGGAGATGCAGGGGAAGGGAGGAAGCAGCCGGAGAGAAGCCAACGCCGCCCAGAGCTCCTGCCCTGACCCTGGGGGGGGGGGGGGGGAGGGGTGTGCCACCCCAGACCTGACAGATTGGGGTGGGTGCCGGGACTGCCGTCCCCGCCCGAAGAAAAAAACCCACCAGCCGCCACTGTAATAGACTGACAACACCCTTCATTCTGCAGTGAAGTCGCACAGGGGCGTTGTCACACCCCCAGCAGTGTTATCTGGGTTGTCCGAACTCCAGGAACTGTCAGTGTTGTCGGACAGCTTGGCCCGTTAAGTAAACAAAAATAAGGATGAACAGGTAATTAAAAGGCCTCCAATGTCTACATGAAGAGGACCTGTTACTTGCCAAATGCTCTCACATAGGGAGCTTGTAGCCCCTTGTGATAGCAATAAAGATAAAAAAAAAAAAAAATCATTATAAAAAATGTTTTTTTAGATATAAATAAATATTAGAAATAAATATAAATAATAAAGCACACCTGTCACCTGATCAATTGTGCCGTGCATGTGGCCTGAGCAATTTTAAGACTTGGCATGCTTGCAGTGGCGGAATTATCAGGGTCGCAACAGTCGCAAGTGCGACTGGGCCCTGTAATTCTCTGCCACTTCAGGGGGCCCACCGGCAGCCCGCCCGCCGCCCGAGGGGCCACCTGACTGTCCGGCCGGGGGTGTGCGTGTGCTGTTATTCATTTTCGCTTGTCATGCCGTGGTGAGGGGGGGGGGCTTCCTTCACCAGCGTGAGAGAAAGCGTGAGAGAATTGCTCGTTTGGCTCCGCCCCCGCCTATCCAGAGCGACTGAAAGGGAACAGCCAATTCAGTGAAGGCGGGGGAGGAGCTCTCTGAAGCAAGGCTTTCTTGTAGGAAGTTGGAACGGAGGCACGCTTCCTGCAGGACTTGATCACTTGATCAGGATCACTCTGCAGGATTCTGAGGAGGGGGAATCGATCATCATCGATTGATTGGCGGTAAGTCGCCATCCCCCCTCCAGATTGTGCCAGCCTGCCACCCCCCTCCAGTGCCACCACCTGCCCTCCAGTGCCACCAGCCCACCATCGCCCCTCCAGACTGTGCCACCCCCTGCCCTCCAGTGCCAGCAGCCCACCACCCCCCCTCCAGTGCCACCACCACCCCCCCAGACTGTTCCACCCCATCCCCCCCAGACTGTTCCACCCCATCCCCCCCCAGACTGTTCCACCCCATCCCCCTCCAGACTGTTCCACCCCACCCCCCCCCCAGACTGTTCCACCCCCCCCAGACTGTTCCACCCCATTTCCCTCCAGACTGTTCCACCCCATCCCCCCCCCAAACTGTTCCACCCCACCCCCCCAGACTGTTCCACCCCATCCCCCCCAGGCTGTTCCACCCCATCCCCCCCCGACTGTTCCACCCCATCCCCCCCCGACTGTTCCACCCCATCCCCCTCCAGACTGTTCCACCCCATCCCCCCTCCAGACTGTGCCACCACCACCCCTCCAGTTCCACCACCCCCTCTCCAGTGCCACCAGCCCACCACCCCCTCTCCAGTGCCACCACCACCCCTCCAGACTGTGCCACCCGCCCTCCAGTGCCATCACCACCCCTCCAGACTGTTCCACCACCCCCCTCCGGACTGTTCCACCACTTCCACTCCAGACTGCCACCACCGCCCCTCCAGTGCCACCCCTCCCTCCAATGCCACCACCACCCCTCCAGTGCCACCATAGTGCCACCAGCCCACCACCCCCCTCCAGTGCCACCACCACCCCTCCAGACTGTGCCACCCCCTGTCCTCCAGTGCCACCAGCCCACCACCCCCCCTCCAGTGCCACCACCCCCCCCTCCAGACTGTTCTACCACACACCCCAGACTGTTCCACCCCATCCCCCCCCCCAGACTGTTCCACCCCACCTCACCCCCCCGACTGTCCCACCCCATCCCCCCCTCCAGACTGTTCCACCCCATCCCCCCCTCCAGACTGTTCCACCCCATCCCCTCCTCCAGACTGTTCCACCCCATCCCCTCCTCCAGACTGTTCCACCCCATCCCCCTCCAGACTGTTCGCCACCACCGCCCCTCCAGACTGTGCCACCACCTCCCTCCAGTGCCACCACCCCCCCTCCAGTGCCACCAGCCCACCACCCCCTCTCCAGTGCCACCACCCCCCTCCAGTGCCACCAGCCCACAACCCCCTCCAGTGCCACCACCACCCCTCCAGACTGTGCCACCACCTCCCTCCAGTGCCACCACCCCCCCTCCAGTGCCACCACCCCCCTCCAGTGCCACCAGCCCACAACCTCCTCCAGTGCCACCACCACCCACCTACCCGCCGTCACCACCCCTCCAGACTGTTTCACCACCCCCCTCCAGACTGCCACCACAACCCCTCCAGTGCCGCTACCCCCACCTCCCTCCAGTGCCACCACCCCCCCTCCAGACTGTGCCACCCACCCTCCAGTGCCATCACCACCCCTCCAGACTGTTTCACCACCCCCCTCCAGACTGCCACCACCACCCCTCCAGTGCCGCTACCCCCACCTCCCTCCAGTGCCACCACCCCCCCTCCAGACTGTGCCACCACCCCCCCTCGAGTGCCACTAGCCCACCACCCCCTTCCAGTGCCACCACCACCCCCTTCCAGTGCCACCACCCCTCCAGACTGTGCCACCACCCCTCCAGTGCCACCACCCGCCCTCCAGTGCCACCAGCCCTCCACCCCCCCTCCAGACTGTGCCACCACCACCCCCCCTCCAGACTGTGCCACCACCACCCCCCCTTCAGACTGTTCCACCACCACCCCTCCAGACTGTTCCACCACCCCCCCTCCAGACTGCCACCACCGCCCTCCAGTGCCACCCCTCCCTCCAATGCCACCATCCCCCCTCCAGTGCCACCACCCCCCCTCCAGTACCACCAGCCCACCACCCCCCCCTCCAGACTGCCAACACCACCCCTCCAGACTGTGCCACCACCACCCCCCCTCTAATGCCTCCACCACCCCTCTAGTGCCACCACCACCCCTCTAGTGCCACCACCACCCCTCCAGACTGTGCCACCACCCCTCCAGACCCCTCCAGACTGTGCCACCACCACCACCCTTCCAGACTGTGCCACCACCACCACCCTTCCAGACTGTGCCACCACCACCATCCCTCCAGACTGTGCCACCACCACCACCCCTCCAGACTGCCGCCACCCCTCCCTCCAATGCCACCATCCCCCCCTCCAGACTGTGCCACCACCACCACTCCTCCAGACTGTGCCACCACCACCACTCCTCCAGACTGTGCCACCACCACCCCCCCCCCAGACTGTTCCACCACCCCCCCTCCAGACTGTTCCACCACTGCCCTCCAGTGCCACCCCTCCCTCCAATGCCACCATCCCCCCTCCAGTGCCACCACCCCCCCTCCAGTACCACCAGGCCACCACCCCTCCAGACTGTGCCACCACCACCCACTCCAGTACCACCGCCACCCCCTCTCCAGTACCACCACCATGCCACCCACCTCCAGTACCACCGCCACCCACCTCCAGGACAACCATGCCTCTCCAGTACCATCGCCACCCTCCTCCAGTACCACCACCCACCCTCCGGTACCACCGCCACCCCTCTCCAGGACCGCCACCCCCCTTCAGTACCACCACCGCCACCCACCTCCAGTACCACCACCACCCACCTCCAGTACCACCGCCACCCCCTCTCCAGTACCACCACCATGCCACCCACCTCCAGTACCACCGCCACCCCTCTCCAGGACCATCATGCCTCTCCAGTACCACCGCCACCCACCTCCGGTACCACCGCCACCCCTCTCCAGGACCGCTACCACCTTCAGTACCACCACCGCCACCCACCTCCAGTACCACCGCCACCCCTCTCCAAGACCACCATCCCCCTCCAGTACCACTGCCACCCCTCTCCAGGACCACTATCCCCCTCCAGTACCACCACTGCCACCCCCCTCCAGTGCCACCATCAGCCCCCCTCCAGTACCACCACCACCACCCACCTCCAGTACCACTGCCACCCCTCTCCAGGACTACCACCGCCACCCACCTCCAGGACCACCATCCCCCTCCAGTACCACTGCCACCCCCCTGCAGTACCACCACTGCACTGGTGACACAGGTTTCACTCGGGACACAGGCTGCACAGAAATGTTTTACTTTGTTCTACAGTGGAAAAAAATATAGTATCAAAATCATGCTTTTCGGGGGGGGGGGGGGGGGGGCCCTTCCTGATTTCTTGCATCGGGGCCCTGAGGTTTCTAGTTACGCCTCTGCATGCTTGGTATCTATTTACTCGATGCAACATCATCTTTTACACTTAAAGCGGAGCTCCACCCAAAAGGGAAAGCTCCGCTTGGTTGCCCCCTCCCCCGATTTTTGTTTTTGACCGGTACCCTTCCCCACTTCTGGGTGACCTCGCCACGGCAAAGTCCCCTGGAAGTTCGACCCTCCTCCTCCTTCCCCCGTCGCCAGGCCATTTACAAAGCACAGCGCACTTCGCGCATTGGGCAGTAGGGAACCGGGTGTGAAGCCACAAGTCTTCCCTGGTGGATTCCCTTACAAGGAATGTCGGCGACAGCACCCAGGTGCCAACTGAAAAATCGGCTGGGGTGCCAACATCGCTGGATCCCTGGACAGGTAAGTGTCCTAATATTAAAGGTCACCAGCTACAGGATTTGTAGAGGATTTGGAGCTGCTGACTTTACATTTTTTAGTGGGGGGTGGGGGGGGGGCGGGAGCTCCTCTTTAATAATGATAATACAGTATTATGTTTCTTTGCACTATCATTTATACAGTGAGGGGAAAAAGTATTTGATCGGCTGCTGATTTTGTACGTTTGCCCACTGACAAAGAAACGATCGTCTATAATTTTATTGGTCGGTTTATTATAACAGTGAGAGAATAACAACAAAAATATCCAGAATTTCTAAAAAAGTTCTATATTGATTTGCATTTTAATGAGTGAAATAAGTATGTGAACCCTTCCCAAAACATGACTGAGTAGTTGGTGGAGAAACCCTCGTTGGCAATCACAGAGGTCAGACGTTTCTTGGAGTTGGCCACCAGGTTCGCACATCTCGGGAGGGATTTTGTCCTCTTTGCAGATCCTCTCCAAGTCATGAAGGTTTCCAGGCTGACGTTTGGTAACTCAAACCTTCAGCTCCCTCCACATATTTTCTATGGGATTAAGGTCTGGAGACTGGCTAGGCCACTCAAGGACCTTAATGTGCTTCTTCTTGAGCCACTCCTTTGTTGCCTTGGCCGTGTGTTTTGGGTCATTGTCATGCTGGAAGACCCATCCATGACACATTTTCAATGCCCTGGCTGAGGGAAGGAGGTTCTCACCCAAGATTTGATGGTACATGGCCCCGTCCATCATCCCTTTGATACGGTGAAGTTGTCCTGACCCCATAGCAGAAAAACACCCCCAAATCATAATGTTTCCACCTCCATGTATGACGGTGGGGGATGGTGTTCTTGGGGTCATAGGTCCTCCATTTATGACGGTGGGGGATGGTGTTCTTGGGGTCATAGGTCCTCCATGTATGACGGTGGGGGGATGGTGTTCTTGGGGTCATAGGTCCTCCATGTATAATGGTGGGGGATGGTGTTCTTGGGGTCATAGGTCCTCCATGTATGATGGTGGGGGATGGTGATATTGGGATCATAGGTGGCATTCCTCCTCCTCCAAACACGGTGAGTTGAGTTGATGCCAAAGATCTGGATTTTGGTCTCCTCTGACCACAACACTTTCCCCCGGTTCTCCTCGGAATCATTCGATGTTCATTAGTGATCTTCAGACGGTCCTGTACATGTGATTTCCTGAGCGGGGGGACCTGTACATGTGATTTCCTGAGCGGGGGGACCTTGCGGGGGCTGCAGGATCTCAGTCCCTCGCGGTGTAGTGTGTTACCGATTGTTCTCTTGGTGACTATGGTCCCAGCTGAGATCATGGAGAAGATTCTCCGGTGTAGTTCTGGGCGGATTCCTCACCGTTCTCCTGATCATTGAAACTCCACGAGGTGAGATCTTCCATGGAGCCCCAGACCGAGGAGATCCATCGTTATTTTGTGAATAATAATCCCACCAACTGTTGTCACCTCTCACCAAGCTGCTTGGCGATGGTCTTGTAGCCCATTCCAGCCTTGTGTAGGTCTCCAATCTTCTCCCCGACATCCTTGGACAGATCTTTGGTCTCCATGGTGGAGAGATTGGAATCTGATTGCTTCTGTGGACAGGTGTCTTTTATACAGGTAACAAGCTGAGATTAGGAGCACTCCTGTTAAGAGAGTGCTCCTAATCTCAGCTCGATACCTGTATAGAAGACACCTGGGAGACAGAAATCTTGCTGATTGATCGGGGATCAAATACTTATTTCACTCATTAAAATGCTTTAAACTTTTTTTTGAAATGCGTTTTTCTCGATAGTTTTTTTTTTTTGTTATTCTGTCTCTCACTGTTATAATAAACCAGCCAATAAAATTTTAGATTGATCGTTTATTTGTCAGTGGCCAAACGTAATAAATCAGCAGCCGATCAAAATACTTTCTTCCCCTCACTGTATCCTGCAAAATACCTGTGCAAACATCTTAAAAAAATTGCAGCTACGACCATTTCATTCTCCAGGGTCCCTGCTTTCAGTGGAAGTGGGGGAGGGGAGAATGCATTGATTACTGGCAAAATTGCAGATTTTATTGTGTTTAAAAACTGTAAAAGTTTTTTTTTTTTTCCGGTAGTCATGCAGTTAAATTCAAACTTCATAGAAATAACACGATGTAACATACAATTAAACCTACACGGGAGCATTTCTCGCCACTCTGTGTTTTTCAAGTGCTGCGCCTGAGGAAACGTGGATCACACGTGACGCGGGTACAAGGACTTCTTATTGTTAATATCACATTCATCCTTTAATATAATACCGAAAATACAAACATTACATTCCATACTTTTTATTTGTTTTTATTCTTTTTTTTTATTTTTATATATATATAAGCGATAAATTATAGCGAGAGATTAGAGGGGGCGCAGGCATTAGTAGACAAGGAAAGCCTCCTTATAGGCATTAAAGTTGCCGTTTCTATCGTTTCGTGAAACGCACAAAAGAATTTTCAATAAAGGTGAACGTGGCAGCCGTGGATATTGTAAATTGTACCAACAGTTTATCCAAACACCCAGAAGTCATGAAAATATATAATGGATCCGTCACACCTCCAGTATGTATTAATAACCATCGAAACGCGTACATTGTCATCCGACATAAAAGATTTTATATTAACCGCTTTATAAAAAATAATGTCATCTGAGAGCAAATATAACATCCAAATCCTCAACCTGGAGCTTATATTCATGCCTCTGTGATCTCTGTACAGCACTGAGGTATATGTCAGAGCTATATAAATGTATAATAATAATAGTGTGCGACTGTGGGGGAGGGGGCATTAGGTGAAAGTTCCACAACTGGCTCCCTTCCACCAGCAGCATGACTTTGTCCCAACACGGCCTTAGCATAGTCCCTATTTGGGACAGATGACAAATTAACTGGCTGCATAGGAACCTCTGAAATCAGGTTTGGTAAATTGCCCACCACTTGATCCTCCCTCCTCCCCTCCAGCACAACAGTCCTGCTCACCATAGTCCCAGAAGTACCACAGTTACTAGCAGTCCCGTCATCAAGTAAAGTCTTCTTTTAGAAAAAACACCATACGCCTCTCCTGCTCTGCAGTTTCAAAGTTCATGTGGCATTCCCGTTCTGCAGACTTAGTGTCCATGTGGGACTCCTTCTCACAGACAGCAGAAACTTCTCTGTCTGGATACACACCATCTCCTCCTGCATTCCCTGCCAATTGAAAGGATCTGTTGGCAGGTGCAATTTCTTTCTTTGTAGCAGCAATCTCAGGAAAGCCCTCCACAGACTGAGAGAGATTTTCAGCAAGCACTCCTTTACCAAGATCTGATGAGTCGGTGCCACTCAAGGGAGATTCCATTGCTGCAATGGCCTGCAGCAATCTGTCATTTTCCTCAACTTCCTCCTGAGATGACCCAGGCTGCTGGGAAGGGGGGCAGATGCTGACTCAGGGGTAGTACTGGGGCCACCATGTGAAGCCACTTCCTTACCCTCTGGCCAGTACTGGCACAGGCACTCTCTATCTGTTGGAATCTCTCTTCATTCTCATACTTCTCCTTGAACACACCACTGCTTTGCTTCAGAGAGGCGACCAACTTCTCCTGCTTTTTCAATGCCTCCTCCAGAGACTTTAGCTTGGATACTTCCCTCTTACTGCTCCCAGACTTACTATGCAGGGATTTCTTTTTCCTGAAAATCTGCTTTCAGGACAGCAAGCTTCTGTTCCTCCTTAATAATACGGTGAAGTCTGTTCACCACTCTATCCTGAAAGGCTGGTAAAGACTCCCCTTGCATAGGGACAGACCCAGGATCCAGTGCAGCTTGAGCACATGGAGTAGGCCTCAGTGCCTCTGGAGAGCCTCCACCTTCGTCTTCCCCAACATGGTCCATGCTTGCCTGGGAAAAGCCTGCATGAGAGGCCCCAGGCTTGCTGCTTCTCTCAGCTGAGATTACAGGAAAGTGAGCCAACAGCACCCTGCAGAACAGCACCACCTCATGGAGAAGCTCCTCTGGTGCAGAGACTGATGTGACTGGCTCAGTGATCTCTGTACAGCACTGAGGTATATGTCAGAGCTATACAAATGTATAATAATAATAGTGTGTGACTGTGGGGGAGGGAACATTAGAGTGTATTTTTTTTAAATTAAAAAAATCATACAAACGTACAGCTTATTAATAAAACATATTTACAGGAAAATAAACAACTAAATAAAAACAAGTAATCTTACATCAGCAAGTAAAGAAAATCGTTCCTGACAAGATAACGTATTAAAAACATATTTTAATGACAACAAAAAAGAGACTACAAACCCCGAACGTCAACTTGAACACAATCCAGGCTAAGAAACCTTTTAAGATTTAATCGCCATCAAAATGCGATTCCAAAAACCCCCATTAACCCCTTCTCCCACATTATTCACCCCGACTTCCACATCATTCACCTTGAATTCTGCACCAGCCACCCTCATTCCCTTCCCACCTCCCCCTCTACCATTATCCACTCCATCCCTCACTCCACCCCCGTTTCTGCCGACCTCCAGCCGCACTTCAGCCACACCGAGGAGGAGGGGTTGGCACCAGCATACACTCTGGTCCAGCACCCTCCACTGCCTTCATCACACTAGGAGAAACAATAGGTACAGACTTGACAAACACACTTTCTGACACTGACTGGGAGACCACAGACTGGGGGGACACTGACACCACAGGGGGCCTCACAGACACAGATTCTGATGGGACAGAGACACTAGGATCCTCTGGTACAACCTCTGCCAACCCAGACTCTTCTCTATCCGGGTGGAAGAATTCCTCCACCAGCTCTGGCTTATTGTGTAAAGCCTCAGGGCACTGGCTATAAGGGTGACCCACCTTATCACATAGGTTACATTTAATGATGTTACAGTCCCTCGCCAGATGCCCCAGTTCCTGACGCAAAGAGCACTTCTGTTCTGGACATTTAGAGGAGAAATGTCCCTTGACTCCACATTTATGGCACAGCTTAGGTTGACCAGGGTAGAAGATAATTCTATCTCTACCAATAAAGGCAGAGGAGGGCAAATGATGGACCATATTCCCACACACACTCAACCTTATTAACACCGACCCCCCACTCGTCCAGATTCCTCTATCATCCACAATATTTTTTAGGGGACACAACGTTTCACCAAACCTCCTCAACCAGACCCATAAATCCTCGGGGTTATAGACTCATTCCTACTCAGGATAGCCACATTCTTAATCAAAGGTTGACATGAGACAACTTTAGGCACAAGCCCCTTCCAGTCCGGCTGGCCCCCATATACACGCTCAAACCGCTCCCAAAACAGATCCAGTGATTCTGGATGCACAAATGACAAATCATATTCAAAGGAACCAGCTGGACTGATAAGAGAATAAATATCCTCTGCTTTAAATCCCATGGCTAGGATCTTATCCACAACCTCCCTCCTGATAGGTGGAATACATCCTCCTTCCCACCTGAGCTGTACCACATTCCTGCATTTAATGGAAGGTGAGTTAGGTGAAAGTCGCACAACTGGCTCCCTTCCACCACCACCAGCATGACTTTGTCCCGACGCAGCCTTAGCATAGTTCCTAACTGGGACAGATGAAACATTCACTGGCTGCATAGGAATATTAACTGGCTGCATAGGAAAATCTGAAATCAGGTTTGGTAAATTACCCACCACTTGATCCTCCCTCCTCCCCTCCAGCGCAACAGTTCCACTCACTATAGTCCCAGAAGTACCACAGATACCAGCAGTTCCATCATTAAGTAAAGTCTCTTGTTTAAAAAAAAACACCAGCTGTTTCAGCATTCATACGGCCCTCTTGCTCTGCAGTTTCAATGTTCATGCGACATTCCTGCTCTGCACTGTTAGTGTCCATGTGGGACTCCTCGCAGCCAGCTCCTCCTGCATTCCCTGCTGATTGCAAGGATCTTTTGGCAGATACAATCTCTGGAAAATCCTCCACACATTGAGAGAGATTTTCAGCAAGCCCTCCATTATCATGATCCTCATCTGATGAGTCGGTGCCACTCAAGGGAGATTCCATTTCTGTAATCGTCTTCAGCAACCCGCCATTTTCCTCAACCTCCTCCTGAGATGACCCAGACTGCTGGGGAGGGAGGGGGGTGGATACTGACTCAGACATGACAGATCCTGAGACAGGGGTAGTACTGGGGCCACCATGTGAAGCTACTTCCTTACCCCCATCCATACTGTCGCCATTGCTCTGGTATCCACCCTCTGGCTGGTACTGGCATAGGCACTTTCCTTCATCTGTTGGAATCTCTCCTCATTCTCACACTTTTCTCTGAACACACTGCTTCTCTCCTTCAGAGAGGCAACCAACTTCTCCTGCTTTTTCAATGCCTCTTCCAGACACTTCAGCTTGGATACTTCCCTCTTACTGCTTCCAGACTTACTGTGCAGGGATTTATTTTTCCTGAGATCCTCTTTCATGACAGCAAGTTTCTGTTCCTCTTTAGCAGTGCGGTGAAGTCTGTTCACCACCCTATCCTGGAGGACCGGTAAGGACTCCTCTTGCATAGAGACAGGACCAGGATCCATTGCAGCTTGAGCACATGAAGTAGGCCTTGGTGTCTCTGGAGAAACTCCACCTTTATCTCCCCCCATCCACACCATGGGGGCTGGGGGAGAAGCCTGCAGGTCAGACCCTGGCTTGATGTTTCCTCTAGCTGAGACCAAAGTAGAGTAAATCAACAGCACCTTGCAGAACAGCACCACCTGGTGGAGAAGCTCCTGGTGCAGAGACTGATGTGACTGGCTCAGTGTTCTCTGTATAGCACTGCGGTATATGTCAGAGCTATATAAATGTATAATAATAATAGTGTGTGACTGTAGGGGAGGGGGCATTAGAGTGTAAGCTCCTCTGGTACAGAGATTGAAGTTACTGGTTTATTTCTATAAAAAAAAGAAAAGAAATGATAAGTCATGGAGATATTTTGCATTCAATTGATCTCAGTTCTCTTTATTTACAAAGGTCGTCACTTCTTTATGATGTAATTTATATAAATGTATTTCTTTCATATCAAAACATTTCCTGGCTACAAAATATCGCAAGGTAGAAAAGACACAAATATTTTTAGTGATTGTTCCTCAGCTGAATATATACTTCAGATCAGCAGATTGTAGGACCGGCACAGAGATTCCGGGACAATAACATCGATCTTGCAGCTGCTACAATGTATAAAATATTATTTCTGCAGATGCTATGACTGGCACTTGGAGCAGAGCGACCGTTCTTCTGTGATCACAGAATTCGTATACTTTGTATATATATATATTAATTGATTTCCTCAGATTGAAGTCCTCGGCTATACGAAGCTCTCTTCCATGTTGGAGCACAGGAGGAATGAATCCACCAGTCGGGGTTTGACCAGCTGCTGTAAGTCGGAGTCTTCGATGCCGTCAGGATGCGCCACCGCCAACCTGCGCAACGCCGCCTGAAATATACAAATTCAATATATATAAATACATTATAATTGTATACAAAATATACAAAGTCAATCATTATAAGATGCACAGGATATCATTTCCTGTTCCAATTATTAGATTGAAAATTACAACATCTGATTATTCTAAAGCCGCGTACACACGGGCGGAATGTCTGGCCAACTTAGTCCGTCGAAACACATTTCAGCGGACAGTCCGCTCGTGTGTGGGCTTCAGCTGACTTTTTCAGCGTGCAGTCTGGCGGACTAAGTATTTCGGAATTTCCGTAATTCTGTCCGTCAGACTTTGGTTTCAGTGGACAATCCGCTCGTCAGTAGGCTAGTTCGACGGACTAAGTATGGCGCATGCTCAGAAAGGATTTACACGGCGAAAGGTTGCATTGCTGTGTATTGGACTTCCTATTTCTTGTCCCGTCGTACGTGCCGTACACGTCATCGCGCAAACTTTCGACAGACTGTTTGTGCATCCGTGTGTGGTCAAGTCCGTTCATTCGAAAGTAGGACGGACTGTCCGTCGGATTGTATGACGGACTAAGTTGGCCATACAGTCCGCCCGTGTGTACGTGGCTTAAGTTTAAAAGAGGCCCTTTGGAGCAGGGGTTTCCAAACTGACTCGGGAGCCGAAAGCGGCCCTTTGCTTGACTTTTTCCAGTCCTTGGGGCACCTCCCACTGACACCAATGATGAGGCACTTTCCTCCAACTGACACCAATGATGGGGCACTGTAAATCCCACTGACACCAAAGATGGAGCACTATTCTTCCCACTGACACCAACCATGGGGCACATTTTCTCCCACTGACATCAACAATGGGGCAGGCAATATTCCTCCCACTGACACCAAAGATGGGGCACTATTCCTCCCACTGACACCAATGGTGGGACACTATTCTTCCCACTGACACCAATGATGGGGCACTATTCTTCCCACTGACACCAATGATGGAGCACTATTTCTCCCACTGAAACCAAAGATGGGGCACTGTTTCTCCCACTGCTACCAAAAATGGAACACTATTCCTCCCACTGACACCAATGATGGTGCACTATTCCTCCCACTGACACCAATGATGGAGCACTATTCCTACCGCTGAAACCAAAGATGGGGCACTATTCCTCCCACTGACACCAATGATGGTGCACTATTCCACCCACTCATACCAATGATGGGGCCACTCCGAATTTTGCTCCCACTGACGACAGGACAATTTCTACTCCCGGTGGACTCAGTACAGCCCCCCCCCCCCCCCAAAGTCTAAAGGACGAAAAGTGGCCCTTTGTTTAGAGTGTTTGGAGACCCCAGCTGTAGGGGAAGGTGGAGGATGATGCCTTTTCCCTGGAGAACACTTTCATTGCAGAAGTGTAATTTTGTGCTTTTTCACTTGGGATTATTTATACCTTTGGACTTTATTAGAATATATTATCAGCAATGTATTTGTGTGCAACACAGTGTATGAGGTTATTTTGATCATTGTTGTCACTTTTATATGGATATTTTTATTGCTTTATGTGACATTTGTATAAATATTTATGCTGTTTTCAGGGAAAGCAGATTTATACACAAAAAGAAATACATTTATTTCGAGGATTTCCTACATACCAGACAAGCAACAAGGACGGCATCACTGCTGTACCTCTCCTCTGGGTGGCGGCAGAGAGAAATGAGGCTGGGGATACCTGCAGGAAGAAGTGACATCACCAATTACATGCTTACATTAGTAGCTTTGCAGCTTTCATTAAACCTATTCCCTGGTGATCCTGCCATGAAAGTCTTTGTTCAGGCACTTCTTGTTATAGGCTGACAACACTCTGTCCCTGACTCCCACTTGTTGCTCCTGTGTTGTCACCCTGTCACATGGGCTTCTAATGGAGACCACAAGTGGCAATTCCATCTCACATTACACAGATGTTACCAGGATGATAAGGGACTATATACAGATTTTAGTAATGAGAACGGTATCATTAGCAGTAATCAGCATGGATTCATGAAGAATCGTTCTTGCCAAACCAATCAACTAACCTACTATGAGGAGGTGAGTTGCCATCTGGATAAAGGAAGGCCCGTAGACGTGGTGTATCTAGATAAAGGAAGGCCCGTAGACGTGGTGTATCTAGATAAAGGAAGGTCCGTAGACATGGTGTATCTAGATAAAGGAAGGCCCGTAGATGTGGTGTATCTAGATAAAGGAAGGCCCGTAGATGTGGTGTATCTAGATAAAGGAAGGTCCGTAGACGTGGTGTATCTAGATAAAGGAAGGCCCGTAGACGTGGTGTATCTGGATAAAGGAAGGCCCGTAGACGTGGTGTATCTGGATAAAGGAAGGCCCGTAGACGTGCTGTATGTAGATAAAGGAAGGCCCGTAGACATGGTGTATCTAGATAAAGGAAGGCCCATAGATGTGGTGTATCTAGATAAAGGAAGGTCTGTAGACGTGGTGTATCTAGATAAAGGAAGGTCCGTAGACATAGTGTATCTAGATAAAGGAAGGCCCGTAGACATGGTGTATCTAGATAAAGGAAGGCCCGTAGATGTGGTGTATCTAGATAAAGGAAGGCCTGTAGACGTGGTGTATCTAGATAAAGGAAGGCCCGTAGATGTGGTGTATCTAGATAAAGGAAGGCCTGTAGACGTGGTGTATCTAGATAAAGGAAGGCCCGTAGATGTGGTGTATCTAGATAAAGGAAGGCCCGTAGATGTGGTGTATCTAGATAAAGGAAGGCCCGTAGACTTGGTGTATCTGGATAAAGGAAGGCCCGTAGATGTGGTGTATCTAGATAAAGGAAGGCCCGTAGACGTGGTGTATCTAGATAAAGGAAGGTCCGTAGACATGGTGTATCTAGATAAAGGAAGGCCCGTAGATGTGGTGTATCTAGATAAAGGAAGGTCCGTAGACGTGGTGTATCTAGATAAAGGAAGGCCCGTAGACGTGGTGTATCTGGATAAAGGAAGGCCCGTAGACGTGGTGTATCTGGATAAAGGAAGGCCCGTAGACGTGCTGTATGTAGATAAAGGAAGGCCCGTAGACATGGTGTATCTAGATAAAGGAAGGCCCATAGATGTGGTGTATCTAGATAAAGGAAGGTCTGTAGACGTGGTGTATCTAGATAAAGGAAGGTCCGTAGACATAGTGTATCTAGATAAAGGAAGGCCCGTAGACATGGTGTATCTAGATAAAGGAAGGCCCGTAGATGTGGTGTATCTAGATAAAGGAAGGCCCGTAGACGTGGTGTATCTAGATAAAGGAAGGCCCATAGACGTGGTGTATCTAGATAAAGGAAGGTCCGTAGACATAGTGTATCTAGATAAAGGAAGGCCCGTAGACATGGTGTATCTAGATAAAGGAAGGCCCGTAGATGTGGTGTATCTAGATAAAGGAAGGCCCGTAGACGTGGTGTATCTAGATAAAGGAAGGCCCGTAGATGTGGTGTATCTAGATAAAGGAAGGCCCGTAGATGTGGTGTATCTAGATAAAGGAAGGCCCGTAGACTTGGTGTATCTGGATAAAGGAAGGCCCGTAGATGTGGTGTATCTAGATAAAGGAAGGCCCGTAGACGTGGTGTATCTAGATAAAGGAAGGCCTGTAGACGTGGTGTATCTAGATAAAGGAAGGCCCGTAGACGTGGTGTATCTAGATAAAGGAAGGCCCGTAGATGTGGTGTATCTAGATAAAGGAAGGCCCGTAGACGTGGTGTATCTGGATAAAGGAAGGCCCGTAGACGTGCTGTATGTAGATAAAGGAAGGCCCGTAGACATGGTGTATCTAGATAAAGGAAGGCCCGTAGATGTGGTGTATCTAGATAAAGGAAGGCCCGTAGATGTGGTGTATCTAGATAAAGGAAGGCCCATAGACGTGGTGTATCTATATAAAGGAAGGCCCGTAGATGTGGTGTATCTAGATAAAGGAAGGCCCGTAGATGTGGTGTATCTAGATAAAGGAAGGCCCGTAGACTTGGTGTATCTGGATAAAGGAAGGCCCGTAGATGTGGTGTATCTATATAAAGGAAGGCCCGTAGACGTGGTGTATCTAGATAAAGGAAGGCCCGTAGACGTGGTGTATCTAGATAAAGGAAGGCCCGTAGACGTGGTGTATCTAGATAAATGAAGGCCCGTAGACGTGGTGTATCTAGATAAAGGAAGGCCCGTAGATGTGGTGTATCTAGATAAAGGAAGGCCCGTAGATGTGGTGTATCTAGATAAAGGAAGGCCCGTAGATGTGGTGTATCTAGATAAAGGAAGGCCCATAGATGTGGTGTATCTAGATAAAGGAAGGCCCGTAGACGTGGTGTATCTAGATAAAGGAAGGCCCGTAGATGTGGTGTATCTAGATAAAGGAAGGCCCGTAGATGTGGTGTATCTAGATAAAGGAAGGCCCGTAGACTTGGTGTATCTGGATAAAGGAAGGCCCGTAGATGTGGTGTATCTAGATAAAGGAAGGCCCGTAGACGTGGTGTATCTAGATAAAGGAAGGCCTGTAGACGTGGTGTATCTAGATAAAGGAAGGCCCGTAGATGTGGTGTATCTAGATAAAGGAAGGCCCGTAGACGTGGTGTATCTGGATAAAGGAAGGCCCGTAGACGTGCTGTATGTAGATAAAGGAAGGCCCGTAGACATGGTGTATCTAGATAAAGGAAGGCCCGTAGATGTGGTGTATCTAGATAAAGGAAGGCCCGTAGACGTGGTGTATCTAGATAAAGGAAGGCCCGTAGATGTGGTGTATCTAGATAAAGGAAGGCCCGTAGACGTGGTGTATCTAGATAAAGGAAGGCCCGTAGATGTGGTGTATCTAGATAAAGGAAGGCCCGTAGATGTGGTGTATCTAGATAAAGGAAGGCCCGTAGACTTGGTGTATCTGGATAAAGGAAGGCCCGTAGATGTGGTGTATCTATATAAAGGAAGGCCCGTAGACGTGGTGTATCTAGATAAAGGAAGGCCCGTAGACGTGGTGTATCTAGATAAAGGAAGGCCCGTAGACGTGGTGTATCTAGATAAAGGAAGGCCCGTAGACGTGGTGTATCTAGATAAAGGAAGGCCCGTAGACGTGGTGTATCTAGATAAAGGAAGGCCCGTAGACGTGGTGTATCTAGATAAAGGAAGGCCCGTAGATGTGGTGTATCTAGATAAAGGAAGGCCCGTAGATGTGGTGTATCTAGATAAAGGAAGGCCCGTAGACTTGGTGTATCTGGATAAAGGAAGGCCCGTAGATGTGGTGTATCTAGATAAAGGAAGGCCCGTAGACGTGGTGTATCTAGATAAAGGAAGGCCCGTAGACGTGGTGTATCTAGATAAAGGAAGGCCCGTAGACGTGGTGTATCTAGATAAAGGAAGGCCCGTAGACGTGGTGTATCTAGATAAAGGAAGGCCCGTAGACGTGGTGTATCTAGATAAAGGAAGGCCCGTAGACGTGGTGTATCTAGATAAAGGAAGGCCCGTAGACGTGGTGTATCTAGATAAAGGAAGGCCCGTAGATGTGGTGTATCTAGATAAAGGAAGGCCCGTAGATGTGGTGTATCTAGATAAAGGAAGGCCCGTAGACGTGGTGTATCTAGATAAAGGAAGGCCCATAGATGTGGTGTATCTGGATAAAGGAAGGCCCGTAGACGTGGTGTATCTAGATAAAGGAAGGCCCATAGATGTGGTGTATCTAGATAAAGGAAGGCCCATAGATGTGGTGTATCTGGATTTTGCAAAAGCATTTGACTCAGTTCCCCATAAACATTTACTGTACAAAATAAGGTGGGTTGGCATGGACCATAGGGTGGGTACATGGCTTGAAATCTGGTTACAAGGGCGAGTTCAGAGGGTGGTGATAAATGGGGAGTACTCGGAATGGTCGGGGTGGGTATTGGAGTCCCCCAGGGCAATAACTTCTCCGCAAGATGTGGAAACCTTGCAAGAAGATCTGAACAAATGAATCGGGGGAGGGGCAACTACATGACAAATGAGGTTCAATGTAGAAAAATGTAAAATAATGGATTTGGATGTCAAAAATCTGAATGCAATTTATAGACTGGGGGGAGAACCTCTGGGGGGATCTAGGGTGGAAAAGCACCTGGGGGTCCTAGTAGATGATGGGCTCAGCAATGGCTGCAATGCCAACAAACAGAATATTGGCATTAAAAAGGGATCAACTCCAGAGATAAAAGGATAATTCTCCCCTCTACAAGACTCTGGTCCGGCCGCACCTGGAGTATACTGTCCAGTTCTGGGCACCAGTCCTCAGGAAGGATGTACTGGAAATGGAGCGACTACAAAGAAGGGCAACAAAGCTAATAAAGGGTCTGGAGGATATTAGTTATGAGGAAAGGTTGTGAGCTCTGAACTTATTCTCTCTGGAGAAGAGACGCCTGAGAGGGGATATGATTTCATTATATAAATACCGGACTGGTGACCCCCCAATATGTAAATACCGGACTGGTGACCCCACAATATATAAATACCGGACTGGTGACCCCACAATATATAAATACCGGACTGGTGACCCCTCAATATATAAATACCAGACTGGTGACCCCACAATATATAAATACCGGACTGGTGACCCCACAATATATAAATACCGGACTGGTGACCCCACAGTATATAAATACCGGACTGGTGACCCCACAATATATAAATACCGGACTGGTGACCCCACAATATATAAATACCGGACTGGTGACCCCACAATATATAAATACCGGACTGGTGACCCCACAATATATAAATCCCGGACTGGTGACCCCACAGTATATAAATACCGGACTGGTGACCCCCCAATATATAAATACTGGACTGGTGACCCCACAATATATAAATACTGGACTGGTGACCCCACAATATATAAATACCAGACTGGTGACCCCCCAATAGGGAGAAAACTTTTTCGCAAAAGGGAGTATAACAAGACACGTGGCCACTCATTAAAATTAGAACAAAAGAAGTTTAACCTTAAACTACGTAGAGAGTTCTTTTCTGTAAGAGTGGCAATTCCCTTCCACAGGCGGTGGTCTCAGTGGGGGGCATTGATAGTTTCAA
The DNA here is from genome assembly GCF_037356315.1 of Lithobates pipiens. Lineage (NCBI taxonomy): Eukaryota > Metazoa > Chordata > Amphibia > Anura > Ranidae > Lithobates > Lithobates pipiens. The sequence goes on along the minus strand of NW_027507786.1, from coordinate 21,682,513 downwards.
GAAACTATTAGATAAGCACCTGAACAACCGTAACATACAGAGATATACAATATAATACTGACATATAATCACACACATAGGATGGACTTGATGGACTTGTGTCTTTCTTCAACCTCACCTACTATGTAACTATGATGGAACACTATTCCTCCCACTGACACCAATGATGGGGCACTATTCCTCCCACTGACACCAATGATGGGGCACTATTCCTCCCACTGATACCAATGATGGGGCACTATTCCTCCCACTGACACCAATGATGGGGCACTATTCCTCCCACTGACACCAATGATGGGGCACTATTCCTCCCACTGACACCAATGATGGGGCACTATTCCTCCCACTGACACCAATGATGGGGCACTATTCCTCCCACTGACACCAATGATGGGGCACTATTCCTCCCACTGACACCAATAATGGGGCACTATTCCTCCCACTGACACCAATGATGGGGCACTATTCCTCCCACTGACACCAATGATGGGGCACTATTCCTCCCACTGACACCAATGATGGGGCACTATTCCTCCCACTGACACCAATGATGGGGCACTATTCCTCCCACTGATACCAATGATGGGGCACTATTCCTCCCACTGACACCAATAATGGGGCACTATTCCTCCCACTGACACCAATGATGGGGCACTATTCCTCCCACTGACACCAATGATGAGGCACTATTCCTCCCACTGACACCAATGATGGGGCACTATTCCTCCCACTGACACCAATGATGGGGCACTAATCCCCCCCACTGACACCAATGATGAGGCACTATTCCTCCCCCCACTGACACCAATGATGGGGCACTATTCCCCCCCACTGACACCAATGATGAGGCACTATTCCTCCCCCCACTGACACCAATGATGGAGCACTATTCCCCCCACTGAGACCAATGATGGGGCACTATTCCTCCCACTGATACCAATGATGGGGCACTATTCCTCCCACTGACACCAATGATGGGGCACTATTCCTCCCACTGATACCAATGATGGGGCACTATTCCCCCCACTGACACCAATGATGGGACACTATTCCTCCCACTGATACCAATGATGAGGCACTATTCCTCCCACTGACACCAATGATGGAGCACTATTCCCCCCACTGACACCAATGATGGGGCACTATTCCTCCCACTGATACCAATGATGGGGCACTATTCCTCCCACTGACACAAATGATAGGGCGCTATTCCTCCCACTGATACCAATGATGGGGCGCTATTCCCCCCACTGACACCAATGATGGGGCACTATTCCCCCCACTGACACCAATGATGGGGCACTATTCCTCCCACTGACACCAATGATGGGGCACTATTCCCCCCACTGACGCCAATGATGGGGAACTATTCCTCCCACTGACACCAATGATGGGGCACTATTCCTCCCACTGATACCAATGATGGGACACTATTCCTCCCACTGACACCAATGATGGGGCACTATTCCCCCCACTGATACCAATGATGGGGCACTATTCCTCCCACTGACATCAATGATGGGGCACTATTCCCCCCACTGACGCCAATGATGGGGAACTATTCCTCCCACTGACACCAATGATGGGGCACTCTTCCTCCCACTGATACCAATGATGGGGCACTATTCCTCCCACTGACACCAATGATGGGGCACTATTCCTCCCACTGACACCAATGATGGGGCACTATTCCCCCCACTGATACCAATGATGGGGCACTATTCCCCCCACTGATACCAATGATGGGGCACTATTCCTCCCACTGACATCAATGATGGGGCACTATTCCCCCCACTGACGCCAATGATGGGGAACTATTCCTCCCACTGACACCAATGATGGGGCACTCTTCCTCCCACTGATACCAATGATGGGGCACTATTCCTCCCACTGACACCAATGATGGGGCACTCTTCCTCCCACTGATACCAATGACGGGGCACTATTCCTCCCACTGACACCAATGATGGGGCACTATTCCTCCCACTGACACCAATGATGGGGCACTATTCCCCCCACTGACACCAATGATGGGGCACTATTCCCCCCACTGACACCAATGATGGGGCACTATTCCCCCCACTGACGCCAATGATGGGGCACTATTCCCCCCACTGACACCAATGATGGGGCACTATTCCCCCCACTGACACCAATGATGGGGCACTATTCCTCCCACTGACACCAATGATGGGGCACTGGTTTAAATATATTCCAGACAATTTTGTTTTTTATTAATTTTTTTTTATTATTTTTTTATCACCAAGGTGTAAAATCCTTCAAAACATGACAGCGATCCAAATTCCTGCACAGTGATGAGATCAGAGCTCAGTGTATATATCACCCGGAATGTACGTACCGTTACACTCGATGGCAGCGTGGGCGATGTCGGGATGGCGGCCCAGGCGGGCGAGTGTGACGGCCGATTTCTGGAGGACTCGCTCACAGGCTGAGATTTCAGCTAAACTCCCACTGAGAGGCTTCTCTCCCAACATCTCCACCAGAATCTCCACCCCTGAGGGGGACGAAGACGTGATATCAGTACAGGATGTACAAAATACAATGAGTAACTTTGTATCAATGAAGGAAAAGTGCAAATTAAGCCAAAGTTTTGTTTGTTTATTATGGAGAGGGAAAAGGTGAGAAACAAATGGCGCTGCAAACCCCACTGAAATCCAGATACGGCTCCAAACCCAGCGCTCCGGACAAGAGGTTTCCGAAGCCTCTCAGACACACAAGTCCACAAAACTGATGCCGGAACATTCTGTATATTTTAGCAGACTGTTTCGGGGTTTTTTTTTTACGTACTAAAGAATACAGCCATAAAGATGTCAACGCGTTTCGGCCATTTGGGCCTTAATCTTCACTTCATAATTAAGGCCTGAATGGCCAAAACACATTGACATTTTTATTGCTTTTAACAATAGAAATAACTAGAAATGTGCAATTTGTTTTGTTCCAAATTTATATTTTACCAAATTTCGACTAATTCTTTAATTTGTAAATGTCTGAAATTATTGAAAACTCATTTAACAATTTTTGTAAATATTTGTAAATTTGAAAATTCGTAAATTCAAAAAAAATCATACATTTGAAAATTCGGAAATTTGGAAGTTCGAAATTCGAAAATCTGAAAACCTGAATATTCGAAAATCTGAAATAATAATAATTTAACTATTACTAATTATTAAATTATAGGTATTGGAATTTCCTTTTAAATTTGGCTGACAGTAAAAGTAACGAATACAAATTTATGTGAAACTATGAATTATCCGAAATAATTAATGCTGTAGCTAAACAAATGGAACGTAACAAATTAATAATAATAATCAAACCTTTTTATTATTATTATTATTAGGTATTATTAATTCACTCTGTTGCATCTGTTTAGATCAGGCATTCATTATTTCGGATAATTCAGAACTTCTAATAAATTTGCATTTCTTACGTTCACAAAAACAGCCAAATGTGAAATTAAATTCCAATACCTACAATTTAATAGTTAGTTATTATTATTTAAGTTAGTCATTCTTTTGAATTTTCGGATTTTCTTTTGAATTTTCGGATTTTCTTTAGAATTTTCGGATTTTCTTTCATATTTTCGGATTGTTTGAATTTTCTAATTTCTGAATTTACAAATTTACGGATTTATGAATTTCCAAAATTTCAAATTTATGAATTTGTGAATTGGGATCATAACAAATGACCCGAATAATTCAAAAAAATAAAAAAAATGGATGAAAAGAAAATGAACAAATTTTTTGACAGTGGCTAAAAATAACCACTCTGCTGTTATGTACCAATGAATGTGCCGCCATCATTTTGTGAAAAGTGGGAACCTCCTTCTTATATATATATTGTTGTCTGTTGGAGAACTTCACCCTCAGACTTCCTATTTTGTCTCCAGGACAGAGAGTAAAGAGAAAAAAAAAAACAGTTGAGGTTCCAACCAGTTCAGTGGCAGCTCCAAGCAGTGACGGGACAAGGTCATCCAGTGCCCAGGGCAAAGACACCAAATTACGCCCCCTTTTCCCTTAGGGTTAGGGTCAGGGTGCCCCCTACCCCTGCAATAAACCATTGCGCCAGGGGCAGACGCCCCTCCTGCCCACCCCTTGTCCCGGGCCTGGCTCCAAGGGCTGTTTTTGCCTCATATCTGGTGTTTCCTGAGCACCCTTAGCTGGACTACCAGTCCCACCAGGTCACACCCTTCAATATTAGGATCCCTGGTAGAATTTTTTTAAGGAAATAACTCATCATCGCAGCCCCATCATCTCATTAGTAAGGGCCACCATGAGGTCCCCGAAAATTCGACACAATTTGACCTGATTTGCTGCTCCGTAATACACACTTTTTACCCATTTACTTCAATGGGGACTTCCAGTTCATAAATTCTGAATTTGAACGGCTTGGAAAATTTTTAAGTAGTTTGACAACAACTGACTGTAATTCATCTGTATTCACTCCAACCTCATTAGACTCAATCATGGCTGACATGTCCTACATAGACCCAGCTTGGAAATAATATGCAAAAAAAAAAAAAAATAACAATAATAATAATAATAATAATATATATATATATATATATATATATATATATATATATATATATATATATATTATAATAAAATCGGTGCAATGTAAAAAAATCGATAGATAAATAAAATAATAATAATAAAAAAAATATATATATATATATATATATATATATATATATATATACATATATATATATATATATACATATATATATATATATATATATATATATATATATATATATATATATATATATATATACATATATATATATATATATATATATATATATACATATATATATATATATACACATATATATATATATATATATATATATATACATATACATATACATATATATATATATATATATATATATATATATATATATATATATATATATATATACATATATATATATATATATTGGTGCAATGTAAAAAAAACAATAAATAAATAATAATAATTATTTATATATATATATATATATATATATATATATATATATATATATATATATATGTATATGTATATGTATATATATATATATATATATATATATATATATATATATATATATATATATATATATATATATATATATATATATAATTTTATTATTAATATTTATTTTATTTTATTTATTTATTGATTTTTTTTTTACATTGCACTGATCGTATTAATTTATTATCATAAAGTAATTTTAAAAAGACAACTCTGCCCTGCAAATAAGACCAGGGTTCACCCAAAAAAAAAAAAAATACCATGGCTTACAAAAAACATATAATAAAATAATAATAATAAAATTAAATAATAATACAACATCAAATTATTTACAATTAAAATTAAACCCAACCAAAGATTTTTTTTAATTATTATTATTTTATTTTTTACATTGCTCTGATCGTATTCATTTATTATCATAAAATAAGTAAAAAGGGAACTCTGCCCTTTAAATCAGACCAGGGTTCACCCAAAAAATTTAAAACAAATACCATGGCTTACAAAAAACATATAATATAATAATAATAAAATATTAATAATAATAAAGAAAAAATTATAATTCAAAATCATATTATTTACAATTAAAATTAAACCCAACCAAAGATTTTTTTAAATAATTATTATTTTATTTTTTTACATTGCCCTGATCGTATTAATTTATTATCATAAAATAAGTAAAAAGAGGAAATATGAGACAGTTTACCATTCTCCTGGAGGATCTCCTCAGCACATGGGTCCAGAATCGATAAATTGGCTAAAATTGTCACAATCTGAAAAGTTTGTAAAAAAAAAAAAAAAAGCACATGAATAACTTGGGACTCGATTTTCTAGAGACAAATGTCTTTGCTTTGCACAGATTTATAGGTACTGCTATAGGTGCAAAACTCATCTTCAGTCTGGAGCTGTCCCTCACAGTACCTCTTCTGCACCACGAGATGTCCCCAGTCTCCCGGGTTGAAGGACACGTTGGGGTTGATTTATTAAAACTGGGGAGTGCAAAATCTGGTGCAGCTCTGAATAGAAACCAATCAGCTTCCATATTTTTTTGTCAAAGCTTAATTGAACAAGCTGAACTCAGAAGCTGATTGGCTCCCATGCACAACCGCATCAGATTTTGCAATCTCCAGTTTTAGTAAGTCAACCTCCCCCGGTGTGTCATTCAACAGGATAATTGAGGACTTGCTGTAAGTGCAGGGCGCCACTGGCCTACCACTTGAAGGGGAGCCACCAGGGAGCCCTCCATTCACAGTGCAATTATTCAGATAGCAGCATGGGTGTCTTCATGTCTCCACCAGTGAGGACCACCTACCTCTGGGAGAAGATCTAAAGAGGAAGATGACCCAACCTGAAAACATCTGAATACCGGTAGCTTAAAAGGTAGGTAAAAATAAAAATACACATGGCGGGCCACAAGGGGGTATCATTTTGAGAGGGGGGGGGTCACACAGCCCTAAGTCGGGCTTTTATTTTATGTTTTGTACCAGAAACACGCGTTTAGAGCCTTCATAAATGGAACAAATGCATAAGCTCCCTTAGTCCCCTAGGGTGAAGAAAGACATAGGTATCACATTAAAGAGAACGTGGCTTTGTTTTACTACATTCATTATGAATAAATAACATTGGTTCAGCCGCGCCCACTTTAGATTAAGCGGTGGCGGCTTCAAATAAACCCCACTCACTTTAGATAATCCCCGCCCACTTTGTTGTGCAGTGATACATGCACTGCGCAACACTCTCCCTCCTTCTCAGTTGTTTTTCTAATCAAACGAAAGGTGGCAACCCCAAGGTGCAATGGACGGCGGCTAAAAAAAAAAATGTCCGTGCCGCCAACTTTGGGCACGAGAAAATAGTTGATAGGACAAGTTGGGGGCGCACTTTTGGTTTCTCTTGACTTTGGGGTGCTAAAAGAGTTTGTCTGGAAGTTTTCCATCCTTTACGCGGCAAATTCCAGTCTCTATATTTCCAAACTTGCAAAAAATAGGTGAAAAAAAAAAAAGTCCTAAACTGTTGGCACTTGTAGCTGACAAGAACAAATGCATAATAAGTGCTAAGCTCCCTTAGTCCCCTAGGGTGAAGAAAGACATATGTATCACATTAAAGAGAACGTGGCTTTGTTTTACTACGTTCATTATGAATAAATAACATTGGCTTAGCCACGCCCACTTTAGATTAAGCGGTGGCGGCTTCAAATAAACCCCACCCACTTTAGATAATCCCCGCCCACTTTGTTGTGCAGTGATACATGCACTGCGCAACACTCTCCCTCCTCCCCAGTTGTTTTTTTCTCATGAAACTAAAGGTGGCAACCTTCTGTGCCGCCAACCTCGGGCACGAGAAAATAGTTGATAGGACAAGTTGGGGGCGCACTTTTGGTTTCTCTTGACTTTTTAGGGTGCTAAAAGAGTTTGTCTGGAAGTTTTCCATCCTTTACGTGGTAAATTCCAGTCTCTATATTTCCAAACTTGCAAAAAATAGGTAAAAAAAAAAAAAAAAGTCCTAAACTGTTGGCACTTGTAGCTGATTTGGAAAAGTACTAAAAAAATATCATTATGTGGAGTCGTCTCTTCTGTCACTCATAAATAGAATTTAGCTAAAGAGGGAAGAAAAAAAAAAAAGAAAAAAAAAGATTCTTTAATCCCACAAGGAAACAACGTAACTAGATGCACCAGCCGCATTCATTACCGCCGAACGGCACCCGATGACTGAAGGTTTTCATCAATATAATCATCAAATTTCAAATGCAAAAAAATATAAATGTGATTGCGAGGTTATCATAAATGTTTCAATTACAGATCCCTAATTATAGTGCATACGGTGATGTTACCTTGGAGGGATTGAGCCGCAGTTGTGATTTCATTATCTTTTAGGAGTAAAACATGCAGTTATCAGCCGCAAAAATTTCCCCCCCTCGTGACTTCCAAACCAACTTCACTCCCGTAATTGCTCTCTACAACTTTTATAAAGTGGGGAACGGAGGAGTTCAGACATGGATGGAGGGTTTTCTTTTTGGAAAGGGTGGCGGCTGCCAAATATCAAAGAACCCCTTCCCGAAACTTATGGGGGGAGTCTACGAAAGCGTTACAATTTTGGATACGTTTTGGTGTTTCCGTTGCAGCGTCTTTTATTAGTGTAGGGTAAATCTTTGACTATTAAAATCTATTTTTTTCCCACTATTTTGATCTCTAATTCCCCCATACACACAGGCGGAAATTCCGACGGAAAAAGTCCGATCGGATTATGTTGTTGGAAAATGCGATCGCGTGTGGGCTCTATCGGACTTTTTCAGCCGGAAAAAGTTTGAGAGCAGGATCTAAAATTTTCCGACAACAAAACCCAATTGGACTTTTTTCAATCGTTTGTAGAGAATTGCGACGGACACAGTGCCACGCATGCTCAGATTAAATTACGAGACCAAAGCTATTGGCTACTGGCCCCTACGTAGTCCCGTCATACGTGAATTACGTCACCGCGTTCAGAACGATCGGATTTTCCGACAACTTTGTCTCGGCGGATTTTGTGGTCGGAATGTCCAACCGTGAGTACTGGGGATAACCCAGGGGGTCTCAAACTGGCGGCCCTCCAGCTGTAGCAAAACTACAAGTCCCATGAGGCATTGCAAGGCTGACAGTTACAGGCATGACTCCATCAGGCAGAGGCATGATGGGACTTGTAGTTTCGCAAAACAGCTGGAGGGCCGCTAGTTTGCGCCCCCCTGCTCTAAGCCTCATGCCCTGTACACACAGTCAGAAATTCCGATGGAAACGGTCCGATCAGATTATGTTGCCAGAAAATCCAATCGTGTGTGGACTTTTTCCGGGAAAACGTTTGAGAGCTGGATCTAAATTTTTTCCGACAACAAAATCCGATCTGACTTTTTCCGATCGTTTGTAGAGAATTCCGACGGACACAGTGCCACGCATGCTCAGATTAAATCACGAGACCAAAGCTATTGGCTACTGGCCTCTACGTAGTCCCGTCGTATGCAACGAACGTCACCGCGTTCAGAACGATCGGATTTTCCGACAACTTTGTCCGACCGTGTGTATGCAACACAAGTTTCGCGGATTTTGTGGTCGGAATGTCCAACCATGAGTACTGGGGATAACCCAGGGGGGTCTCAAACTGGCGGCCCTCCAGCTGTAGCAAAAACTACAATTCCCATGAGGCATTGCAAGGCTCACAGTTACAGGCATGGCTCCCACAGGCAGAGGCATGATGGGACTTGTAGTTTCGCAAAACAGCTGGAGGGCCGCTAGTTTGCGACCCCCTGCTCTAAGCCTTATGCCCTGTACACACGGTCAGAAATTCCGATGGAAACGGTCCGATCAGATTATGTTGCCAGAAAATCCAATCGTGTGTGGGCTCTATCGGACTTTTTCCGGGAAAACGTTTGAGAGCTGGATCTAAATTTTTTCCGACAACAAAATCCGATCTGACTTTTTCCGATCGTTTGTAGAGAATTCCGACGGACACAGTGCCACACATGCTCAGAATAAATTACGAGATGAAAGCTATTGGCTACTGGCCTTTACGTAGTCCCGTCGTATGCAACAAACGTCACCGCGTTCAGAACGATCGGATTTTCTGACAACTTTGTCCGACCGTGTGTATGCAAAACAAGTTTCGGCCAAAATCTGTCAGAAAAAATGCGATGGATTTTGTGGTCGGAATGTCTGACTGTGTGTACAGGGCATAACCCAGGGGTCTCAAACTGGCGGCCTTCCAGCTGTAGCAAAACTACAAGTCACATGAGCATTGCAAGGCTGACAGTTACAAGCATGACTCCATCAGGCAGAGGCATGATGGGACTTGTAGTTTCGCAAAACAGCTGGAGGGCCGCTAGTTTGCGACCCCCTGCTCTAAGCCCAAGGCTTGGTTCACACCTACAGGTGCGACCAAGTGCGGGCACATTTCCACGTGTTCTTCCACGCGTTCCCACGAGTTGCGTGTAGGGCAGCCCATTCACTTTAGTACGAGAAATGCAGAAAAGAAGTCCCTGACTCTCTTCCAAAACTGGAGGCCTGCGATTTGCTGCAGAGGCTGGTCATGATCGTTACACTTATGCCGCGTACACACGATCAGAATTTCGGCCAGCAAAAGACTGATTAGAGCTTTTCATTGGAAAATGTGACCGTGTGTTTTCTCCATCAGAATTTAGCTTGCCCGAATTCCCGCCAGCAAAAATCTGATAGCGTGTTCTCAATTTTCCCAATGGAAAAAAATTTCTATCGGAAATTCCGATCGCGTGTATACAATTTCCGACGCGTAAAAACTCACGCATGTTCAGATTCAACTACGAGAAGGAAGCTCTTGGCTACCGGGTATTGAACTTCCATTTTCTAGTCCCGTCGTACATGTTGTACATCACCGCGTACCTGGCGGTCGGAATTTGGTGTGACCGTGTGTAGGCAAAACAGTTTGAGCAGAATTCCGTCGGAATTCCGACGGGAAAACCATCAGAGCTTTTTCCGACGAGAATTCTGATCATGTGTACGCGGCATTAATCAAATATTCAAATGTGTACGATTATCTCTGTGCACTTCTCATGGAAGGCCAAGACCTGAACCCTTCTCAAAAGTGATATATATAAGAGGCACTTGCTTCTTTAAAGAACCTCAGGGGGTGGTAGTGTGTCCGTGTAGGGCCAGTTGTTGGACAGAACTTTGGGGTGAGTCTTGAAGAGCACCTGGTAGAAAATGGATGACACTTTAGGAACGTTGGTTCAGATTTTTATTAATCTAGAGAATCAAGAAAAGCCAACGCATTTCAGGGGGACCGAAGCCATGGATACAATTGGACTAGGGGGTGAAATTGAATTGACATACCTGAAATGAGGTTTGGTTTGAGCTGTCGGCTCAGTTATCTTGCAAACATCTAATGGCCTCTCCTCAACACTCCCCCAAAAGCTTTACACCTAATGTCCTAATCTCCTATCAGAGTGGCACCAGCCAAGACTGGGAGAAGGTTTAGTCTAGGCTTGTGCAATTCGTTTCGTAACTAATCGAAATTCGGCCGAATTTTGCATCTTTCGGACATTCGGATGCATCCGAATAAAAAAAAATAACAAATTACAACGAATACGAAAGAAATATAACGAATGAATTCGAATGAATTCGACATGATTCGACATTATTTCAACCGCATTCGAAAATATTTTGTGACCCGACTTTAGGGCCATGTATCTCGGGGTCACTTGGTGCTAGACACTTCAAATTTGAATATGTTGTAGTGCTAGTATTATTATGTTTGCATACCAAATTTGGGGTTTCTAGCTATAAGTGACCCCGAGATATGTGGCCCCAAAATCGGGTCACAAAATGTCATTCTCTGCTCTATTGACTAATAACATTTTGCGACCCGATTTTGGGGCCACATATCTCGGGGTCACTTATAGCTAGAAACCCCAAATTTGGTATGCAAACACAATGGTACTAGCACTATAACATATCCAAATTTGAAGTGTCTAGCACCAAGTGACCCCGAGATACATGGCCCTAAATTCGGGTCACAAAATATTTTCGAATGTGGTTGAAATAATGTCGAATCATGTCAAAATCATTTCGAATCCGATAGAAATATTTTCGAATTTGGTTGAAATATTTTCGAATGTGGCCGATTTTTCGAATTCGGTAGAAAACTAAACGAAATCCGAAAACGAATTTAAGGAAGTTAACGAATATAACTAAACGAAATTAATGAATTAACGAATTAAAACGAAACGAAACTAAACAAATTTTTTCCTTTTGCACATGTCTAGTTTAGTCTACATGGCTCATTCACCGGTTCATGGCCTTCCTTAATTGAGGACTTTCTCTTCTATCGTAAATCCACAAATACCAATCTTCCAGATCTCTCGGTCTGGTGCTATCACACACGCACAAAACCAGTTGTCGGATAGAACCTACCTGGTCCCGAGCATAGGCAGTATTGACTCTTTGCTTGTCTGAACACGCATTCAGCAGGATTCTCACAGCGCCCATCTGTAAGATCATCTCACAGGCCAGACTGTCGAAGAACGTGATATTGGCCAACGCGGCAGAAGCCAACAAACACGACTCTCCCGTGGAGGCGTCTTCACACAACTCTACAAACAAGAGCACAAAAACCCTTCTTACTACAAATCAGATTTTTTTTTTTTTACATTTTTTGCTTCTCTAACCCCCCCCCCTGAGAAAGCATCTAATGCCGCGTACACACACACACGCGCGGTCGCAAACCAGCTCTCCAATTTTGTTGGTCGGAAATTTCCGACAACAAATGTTCAATGGAAGCTTGTAGTCGGAAATTTCCGACCGTGTGACTTTTTTTTTTTGGTCGGAATTTCCCGACCAACGAAATTTGAGAGCTTGGTCCTCGAATTTTCCGACAACAACAAAATCCATTGTCGTGAAATTCCGATCGCGTGTACACAATTCCGAGGCACAAAGTTCCACGCATGCTCGGAAACCAAGCAGAAGGAGCCGCACTGGCTGCTGAACTTCATTTTTCTTGGCTCGTTGTACGCGTTGTACCTCAGCGCGTTCTGGATTTCCGAGCATTACCGACAACATTTGTTGCGACCGTGTGCACGCAAGACAAGTTTGAGCCGACATCCGCCGGAAATAAATCCAGGATTTTGTTGTCGGGATGTCCGATCGTCTGTACGCGGCACAACTCACATCTGACCTTCAAGATGACCTTTTACATTTAACAATAAGTGTTACATATACCAGATTGGGGCAATACAATATAATACAATATAATACAATACAATATAATACAATACAATACAATACAATACAATACAATACAATACAATATAATACAATATAATACAATATAATACAATGCAATACAATGCAATACAATATAATACAATATAATACAATATAATACAATACAATACAATACAATATAATACAATACAATACAATACAATACAATACAATATAATACAATATAATACAATATAATACAATGCAATACAATATAATACAATATAATACAATACAATACAATATAATACAATATAATACAATATAATACAATGCAATACAATATAATACAATATAATACAATACAATACAATATAATACAATACAATACAATATAATACAATATAATACACAAACTCCATCTTTGGCCGTAAGCTTTTTGTGTAACATTTTTGTTACTTTAAAAACGTTTGATTTTACTCACTTTCTTTTTTTTTCCATTTATATACACACACGGTATCTCACAAAAGTAAGTACACCCCTCAGTGACATTTCTTCTCTCTTCTCATGTGACAACACTGAAGAAATGACACTTGTCTACAATGTAAAGTAGTGAGTGTACAGCTTGTATAACAGTGTAAATTTCCTGTCCCCTCAAAATAACTCAACACACAGCCATTAATGTCTAAACCGCTGGCAACAAAAGTCAGTACACCCCTAAGTGAAAATGTCCAAATTGGGCCCAAAGTGTCAATATTTTGGATCTCTAAGCCAAACCACCCCCCCCCCCCCCCCCACTACACATCCTATTGAGGCAGACAGGACTAGGCATGGTAGTAATTGTAATTCCTGAACAACTGGAGGGCCATGGTTTGGAGACCCCTGAATTTAGAATATATATATAATATTTGTTTATTCTGTACGAGAAAAAAAAAATATATATTTGTTTATATCTTTGGCTATAACCAGACTTTTATTTTAACACCTGTCAATGTGCCAGGTAGGGATGAGTAAAATTCTGAGTTTTAATTACCTCCACATTTTGGGGAATATCAGGAGAGTTTGGCAAAAATGAGGCCGCTATGGTGAAAAGCTCTGGAATCATTTTTTTAAAAATGATTTATAAGGCTACAATCAACTTTGAACACTTCCTGAGGAATACAAAGGCTCCCTTCACCTATCCTGTGCCCATTCTCTGCTAAAAAAAAAAAAAAAAAAGGCCCTCATTCACTTCATAATTTTTTTTTACATGTTTTATTTTTTTTTGCAGAAAATAAAGAAAATTAAACATTTAAAGTGACAATATAAAAATAATGATAAAATAGATAAAAGGGAAGAAAAAAACAAATGCAAAAAGCAGTAGATCAAATAAACAAAATTACCCTGAATGCAACCCCCTTCCCTCCAAAAAAAAAAGTAAATAAAAATAAATTAAATAAAGTAAATTAAAGTGACGATACAAAAATAATGATAAAATAGACAAAAGTGAAGAAGAAAAATTGCACAAAAAAACCCAGTCAATCGAGTAAACTAAATTACCCTGAATGGAACCCCCTGCCCTCCAAAAAATGAAAAAAAAGATTTTGCAGAAAAATAAGAAAGTTGAATAAAGTAACAATATAAAAATAATTTAAAAAAAAGACTAAAGTGAAGAAAAAACAAATGCTAAAAGCAGTAGGTCAAATAAAGTAAATTAGCCTGGAAGCAACCCCCTCATTGCTGCCTAAAAACCCCACGGGGAACTTTTTCTTTTTTCCATGAATGCAATCCCCTGCCCTCCAAAAAAAAAAAAAAAAAGATTTTACAGAAAAAAAGTAAATTAAAGTAACAATATAAAAATAATGATAAAATAGACAAAAGTGAAGAAAAAACAAATGCAAAAAGCAGTAGGTCAAATAAATTAAATTAGCCTGAATGCAACCCCCTCATTGCTGCCTAAAACCCCCACGGGGAACTTTTTCTTTTTTACATGAATGCAACCCCCTTCCCTCCAAAATAAAGTAAAAATAAAAGATTTTACAGAAAAAATAAGTTAATTAAAGTGACAATATAAAAATAATGATAAAATAACCAAAAAAATAGTAAAACCCACAGACACAAAGAAAACTAAATAAAATAAACTAAATTACCCTAAATCCAACCCCTTCTCTCCAAAAAAAAAAAAAATAATACAGAAAAAAATAAAGTTAAACAATTAATGTGACAATATACAAAATTGTGATTGCTAACTGTTGTACCTGTTACATTTAAACAACTGTTTGCCGCAGCACATTGATTGTATAACAATATGCTTGACATATTTTTTTTACTTTTTAACAAATATATATTCTCAATAAATCTTGTTTGGAATTAAAAATAATAATAATAATAATTAAAAATTTGCAAAAAGAAAAAAATCTGAAACAAAGAACATTAAATCAAATAATATAAATTACCCCGAAATGAAAAAAGAAAAGATACAGTAAATATTTTTCTTAGCAGACTTCTTTTAAGTAGCTCATTGAGTTAATTAAAAAAAAGCTGTAACAAGTTGGAGCATCACACCAGCACCAAGGGGAATGGTCAGTTTGATCCTCCCCCGAAGAACCTCTTTACCTGTTACACAATTACACAAAAGTGTTCCAATTTATGAAGTTCTCCTGGGAGATCAAAGGAGGAATTCCCCCCCACCCCCGCTGAAGCAAACTGGACCATGCTTCATAGGGGGGTTTTTTTTTGCCTTCCTCTGGATCAACTTTGGGTATAGTATTGTGTATATGGAGGTTTTCACTTTATTCATTTTATTTTTTTATTTTTAAATTAAGTGGACTTGTGTCTTTTTTTGAACCTGACTATGTAAGTTCTAGAGAGAGCCTCCCATTATATCATTTACATTTCCGGTGATTCATTTCTACATCTCTGTAACTGTCCAAAAGGTCTCAATTTTCTGCTAAAAATTGATTTTTCGCACAAAACGGATGCGCGGCGCACTTACTCAGCAGGGCGGTGACGATCTCCTCCATGTTCTCCAGGAAACTGCTGAGGTGCTGCGTGAAGGTCAGGTGAGGAGATGTGATCTGCGCGATCACCGCCGCCACCTCCGCCTTGGTGGCCTCAGAATGAGAGTCGTCGGTAAGGATTTCCGTCAAACACAGAATTCCATCCACCTGAAATGACACAATAAGGGGAAAATGTGGCATCAACTTCAAAGGTTTATTTTTTTTTTAACCACTTAAGGACCAGGCCTATTTTTTTTACACTTGGTGTTTACAAGTTAAAATCAGTTTTTTTTTTTTTTGCTAGAAAATTACTTAGAACCCCCAAACATTATATAATTTTTTTTCAGACACCCTAGAGAATAAAATAGCGGGTGTTGTTTATATCAACACCGTATTTGCGCAGCGGTCTTACAAAACACAATTTTTTGAAAAAAATATATAAAAATAAATATAAAAAATAAATAAATATATAATATAATAACAATAATATATAAATATAATATATAATAAAAATTAAAATAAATAAATAAGCAAACAGTAAAGTTAGCCCAATGTTTTATATATTGTGAAAGATAATGTTACGCCGAGTCAATTGATACCCAACATGTCACGCTTGTGACATGTTGGCCGCTCGTGAAAATGGCGACAAACTTTGACACTTAAAAATCTCCATCGACGAAGTATAAAAATTTCTACAGGTTACCAGTTTTGAGTTACAGAGGAGGTCTTTAGCTAGAATTATTGCTCTTGCGCTAACGATCGCGTCGATACCTCACATGTGTGGTTAAATACCCTTTACATATGCGGGCGCATGAGCACAGCGGAACGAGGCGCTTTAATTTTTTTTATTTTTTTTTACTTATTTATTTTACTTTTTATGAAAAAAAAAAAAAAACAAGGCTTTAATACCACCACTTTAAATCCATATCAACATAAAATAAAATAAATATGCTACCAAAATACCACCCCCTGAAACAAAAGCCCATTAAATAAAAAGAAGCTAAAAGTGAAATAAAAAATTAAAAAAACACCAAAAAATCCCCAATAAAAAGATCGCTGTTGATTGCGGTTGAGGAAATTGTAAATTCTGTAAAAAATGTTAAGCCCCACAGACACTATCAGATTTTCTGCAGATTTTTTGTCTTCAGATTTACCAAAAACCATGTAGTACAAGGGCCGGCCTGATTGCATACAATTTGAAACTCCTAAGGTTTGACCTCATATTATATGGTTTTGGTAAATCTGAAGGAAGAAAATCAGCAGAAAAACTGATAGTGTGTGTGGGGCTTTATTCTATGTTGTATGGTTTGCCTATGTATTTCTCACCGCACTCACTGTGCGCAGGGGACTAAATGTTTCCATTCTTTTGAGTCCTGATTAGAATTAGCCTGCCTATGTTACGCCCCGTGTTACCATAAAAGTACAATTGTAATATTAATGTGATACTTCCGTAATCATGTCTATAAAATCCTTCAATTGCATCAAATAAAACAGAATTGTTATTTTGGAAAGATGCTAAATATAACTTCCGGAACAATTGCTCAAAGAGCTAGCAATCAGAACTAAAGTACGGTTTCCTAACTGACCCTATTTATTCCCTACGCAGATTGTAAGCTATCTCAGCAGCTTCTATTTCACTATGGCTGCTCTATGCCTCATTTCAGGGGGGGGGGGGGCTGGCTTATACAAAAATAACACTTATTGGCCCTTATATACCTGCTAGACATGTGCATTCGTTTTCGTCCGAAAGGATTTTCGTCCGAATTTTGGGTATTTTTCGTTATCGTTTTAACAAATGATAACGAACGTGCAGAATCCAAAAACCGAAATATCCGACTTAAACAAATGCTTTATTTTCATTTTCCTTCCTACAACACTTCGATATAGATAGGAGATACGACATGAGGCTGACAATAGCGATCTGTGTCCATCGAACCTGTGGTCGAATGTACCTAACCTTACCTCTATTAGTCCAAGATTATTCTTCATAGAGAGAAAAGATTTGACATCGAGAGAAAAGATTCAACATAGAGAGAAAAGATTCAACATAGAGAGAAAAGATTCAACATTAAAGAGAGAAAAGATTTGACATAGAGAGAAAAGATTCAACATAGAGAGAAAAGATTCAACATAGAGAGAAAAGATTCAACATAGAGAGAAAAGATTCAACATAGAGAGAAAAGATTCAACATAGAGAGAAAAGATTCAACATTAAAGAGAGAAAAGATTTGACATAGAGAGAAAAGATTCAACATAGAGAGAAAAGATTCAACATAGAGAGAAAAGATTCAACATAGAGAGAAAAGATTCAACATAGAGAGAAAAGATTCAACATAGAGAGAAAAGATTCGACATAGAGAGAAAAGATTTGACATTATAGAGACAATAGCAAAAAAGGTTGAATGTGCCTAATCTAACTCTATTAGTCCAAGATAATTCTACATAGAGAGAAAAGATTCAACATCGAGAGAAAAGATTCGACATAGAGAGAAAAGATTCAACATAGAGAGAAAAGATTTGACATAGAGAGAAAAGATTCAACATAGAGAGAAAAGATTCGACATAGAGAGAAAAGATTCAACATAGAGAGAAAAGATTTGACATAGAGAGAAAAGATTCAACATAGAGAGAAAAGATTCGACATAGAGAGAAAAGATTCAACATAGAGAGAAAAGATAGAGAGAAAAGATTCCACATTATAGAGACAATAGCAAAAAAGGTCGAATGTGCCTAACCTAACTCTATTAGTCCAAGATTATTCTACATAGAGAGAAAAGATTCAACATCGAGAGAAAAGATTCAACATAGAGAGAAAAGATTCGACATAGAGAGAAAAGATTCAACATAGAGAGAAAAGATTCGACATAGAGAGAAAAGATTCAACATAGAGAGAAAAGATTCGACATAGAGAGAAAAGATTCAACATAGAGAGAAAAGATTTGACATAGAGAGAAAAGATTCAACATAGAGAGAAAAGATTCGACATAGAGAGAAAAGATTCAACATAGAGAGAAAAGATAGAGAGAAAAGATTCCACATTATAGAGACAATAGCAAAAAAGGTCGAATGTGCCTAACCTAACTCTATTAGTCCAAGATTATTCTACATAGAGAGAAAAGATTCAACATCGAGAGAAAAGATTCAACATAGAGAGAAAAGATTCGACATAGAGAGAAAAGATTCAACATAGAGAGAAAAGATTCGACATAGAGAGAAAAGATAGAGAGAAAAGATTCCACATTATAGAGACAATAGCAAAAAAGGTCGAATGTGCCTAACCTAACTCTATTAGTCCAAGAGTATTCTACATAGAGAGAAAAGATTCGACAGAGAGAGAAAAGATTCAACATAGAGAGAAAAGATTCGACATAGAGAGAAAAGATTCAACATAGAGAGAAAAGATTTGACATAGAGAGAAAAGATTCGACATTAAAGAGGAAGTAAACCCTGATGGGTTTACTTACTCTTTGTCTCCCTGCAAAGGTAAAGCATAATGGACTACTGTGCATCGCATCACATCGCATCGCATCGCATAGTAGTCCATTATGTGTCACTTACCTGACACAGGAGCCAGCGAAGTCACCGCTGTCCCCTGTAGTCCGGAGCCTCCATTTTCTTCTGGGTATCGCTGCTCCGGCCACTCATAGCGCTGGAGCAGCGATGACATCACTCATGCTGCTAACGGCGATAGTGTGCCTGTGTGCCACTGTCTACGGCGCATGTGCCGCAGACAGCTGTTACTGTCTTTTAGTAAATATCTCCTAAACCGTGTAGGTTTAACAGGACCTCAAATCTCAAACCAGGGGGAATCGTTTCTAACCCACGGTAGTGGTGAAACCGAACCTCCTTCATATTGGTCACGAAGCTTTGTCTTCAGATACAGAACTACTAGATTTATATCCATCGGTCAGCAATTGCTGAACCTTTCGTTTTGGCTCTCATTTTCCAAGCATATCAGCAGATCAGAGCAAACGGGTCCTCGAAATATCTTCAGGAAAAAAAGTAGGTAGGATTTTGTGAGGGACCTAACCAGGATAAGGGCTTGTGGAGAGGACTAGGAGCAAACCTCTTACCCACTGACTATGGCCCAGGGAGAGAGCAAATCGTTCTCTAATGACGGACCACCACTTTCTCAACCTCAGGCCTTCCGAAACCGCCCACAGCTATGGAAGTGGAGGTCTTATGGCGGTTGGACGAAATCATGGATTTCAGAGAAGAGATACTGAATTTCTCAGAAGTGCACTGGGCGCTGGAAGAGTACTGCAGACCCCTGCTCCACACCCGTGGCTGTTTCGGAGGCCCGAGGTGAGAAAGTGTGTCATGGTTTTGCAATAGAGTTTGTCTGCTTACCTGTCTCCATGTGTTCATCTCTAGAGACCAGCCGACCCTCACCTGACTGCTTTTGTAATCCATCCTCTGGCATAACTCCACTCTAGCTCCTATCAGAGAGCTCTATATTAACCTGTGCACTGTAGGCCAGCCCGGCTGATCAACCTCTGTGTGTTTGGCTTCCTGTTTCCTGCCACGTGCTCTGCTGTTGTTCCATTACCGACTTTGGCGTGTCCTTGACTATCCCTGTTTGCCTGTGATCCTAACCTTTTGGCGTGTCCCTGACTATTCCTATCTGCTTGTGGCCCCGACCTTGGCTTTGTCCCTCACTATCCCTATCCTCCTGTTGCCTACTGTGGGTGTGAGCTTGGGGACCCTGGGGGTTGCGACCTGGAGCCAGTTGCAGCCAAGTCCATCCTCACCACTAGAGGTGCTGGTGAACACCTGCTGGCTCTTAGACTCCACGCCCCAGGGAATCTTACGCTCTAACCCCAATGGGATCTGTCTCCCGTCCGCAGCAGTCAGCCATAGGGTCCACAACCTTGCGGTGCACTCCTGATCCCTACCGTGTGCATCTGTCACCTCGCCTCAAGGTGACCTGACAAAGTGGTGGTCCATCATCAGAGAATAATCTGCTCCCTCCCTGGGCCATAGTCAGTGGGTAAGAGGTTTGCTCCTAGTCCTCTCCACAAGCCACCGATCTTGGGTCAGGTCTGTCACAGATTTCATCTTAAGCTTGCCGATTTTTAATAAAAATAGAATTTCACTAAACGTTGGCCTCATTGCCACATTTATGCTCATAAAATTTTCCAGCTCAGGTTGGACTTTGCACACATCGGCCTTCTTTACATATTTTAAAAATTATTCTGATTATTTTCCCGGTAATCACTTACTGCTGAAAGCCATATCCCCCCGTATCCTGACCAATGGAGCAGCTGGATGGATTATATAATGGAGCCACTTCAAAACTATGAAGAATAACTTCAACTTTAAAAAAAAGCAAAAAAAAAAAAAAAAAAAAAAGCTCTATTTGAATTGTAGACTTTTGCAAATTGTTACATTTTGTAATACTTCACCATTCCAATTCTATGAAATTATTAGAGGTTGCGTATTCTTATTGAAATCTGAAAACCCCTCAGATGTCGTATGGCTTCACTTTCTTTTTTAAATTGGATTATTTTCCCCATGCCTCTAAATTAAATAAATTCAAATTAATAACCATTTAATTGATTCATTAGTCATGGTTGTTTTGTTTTTAATTATGTCAAGATTAATTAGTGTTGGCTTGCTGAGAGACTCTGAATCAATTTGACTGATATTCCTGGTGGAATTCTAAGTGTTATTCACAGGTTTACTTAACATTTCCCCGGCTGCCCTCCGAGAACTGGGGGGGGGGGGGGAGCATAACCGACTTTTAGGGAAATCGGTTGTGACTGTTGCCCCCTAGTGTTCATGTTTAGGGATGCAGGGCCCACCCCTTCCACAGTCTGATTGGTGGGGGGTGGAGAAGAAAAATCTAATAACTGTTACTGATTGACACGCATGCTGCTACCTGAAAATCCAAGACTTCTACCAGTATCTAAGAAAAAGTTTTGGAAAAAACTGCAACAAACTTGCTACATTCAATTCTGATTAGATATAATATAATATAATACAATAAAATAATATATAATATAATATAATATAATATAATATAATATAATAGAGTATAATTTAATATAAAATATAATATAATACATTCAAATATATTAAATAATATAATTCATTATTTTAGCATCCTATTAAAATTCCCTAAAATGCATTATACTATATGGAAAAAAAATAGCAGAAGGCATTTGTGATCTTTTCAGGCTGTGAGACATTTTTTTTAAGTCATTTAATTAATTGCCATACACTGGAATAAAAAAAAAAGAAAGGTTTAATAACTGGTTTCTTATTAACACACATGCTGCTACCTAAAAATCCAAGACTTCTATCAGTACTAAAAAGTTTTGGACAAAAAAATTGCAACAAACTGACTACATTCAATTCTGATTAGATATAATATAAAATAATAATATATACTATAATATAAAATATAATACATTATTTTAGCGTCCTATTAAAATTCTCTAAAATGCATCATACTATATAGAAAAAAAATAGCAGAAGGCATTTGTGATCTTTTCAGGCTGTGAGACATTTTTTTAAGTCATTAATTGTCATACACTGGAATAAAAAATAAAAAAAAGAAGAAAGGTTTAATAACTGTTTCTTATTAACACACATGCTGCTACCTGAAAAAACAGGACTATCAGTACCTAAGAAAAAGTTTGGGAAAAAACTGCAAAAAAATTAAAAACTGACTACATTCAATTCTGATTAGATATAATATAATATAATAATATATAATATAATATAATATAATACAAAATAATACATTAAAATATAATAATACAATTCATTATTTTAGCATCCTATTAAAATTCCCTAAAATGCATTATACTATATAGAAAAAATAGCAGAAGGCATTTGTGATCTTTTCAGGCTGTGAGACATTTTTTAAGTCATTAATTGTCATACACTGGAATAAAAAAAAAAAAGAAAGGTTTAATAACTGTTTCTTATTGACACGCAGGCTGCTACCTGAAAAACCAGGACTTCTATCAGTACCTAAGAAAAAGTTTCGGACAAAAAAATTGCAACAAACTGACTACATTCAATTCTGATATAATATAATATAATATAATATAATATAATATAATATAATATAATATAATATAATATATACTATAATATAATATAATATAAAATATCATATAATACAAAATAATACAATATATAAAATAATATAATACATTATTTTAGCATCCTATTAAAATTCTCTAAAATGCATCATACTATGTAGAAAAAAATAGTAGAAGGCATTTGTGATAGTTTCAGGCTGTGAGACATTTTTTAGGTCATTTAATTAATTGTCATACACTGTAATAAAAAAAAAGAAAGGTTTAATAACTGTTTCTTATTGACACACGTGCTGCTACCTGAAAAACCAGGACTTCTATCAGTACCTAAGAAAAGGTTTCGAACAAAGAAAAAGGCAACAAACTGACTACATTTAATTCTGTTTGGACATAATATGATATCATTTATTATAATATAATACATTATTTTAGTAAACTATTAAAATTCCCTTAAAATGCATTATACTATAAAGAGAAAAAATAGCAGGAAGAATTTTTGATCTTTTCAGGCTGTGAGCCATTTTTTTAAATTCATCGTCATACACTGGAATAAAAAAAAAAAAAAAAAAAGATTTAATAATTGTTTCTTATTGACGCACATGCTGCTACCTGAAAAAACAGGACTTCTATCAGTACCTAGGAAAAAAATGCAACAAACTACATTACATTTTTATTGGATATAATAAAATAAAATGTAATATAATATAAGACATTATTTTAGTAATATATTAAAATTCCCTAAAATACACCATACTATATAGAATAAAATAGCAGAAGGCATTTTTTGATATTTTTCAGGCTGTGAGCCATTTTTTAAGTTATTTTATTAATCGTCATGCACTGGAAATACAAAAAGAAAGATTTAACAGCCGTTTCTTATTGACACAAATGCTGCTACCTGACAATCCAGAACTTCTATCAGTAGAAAAAATGTGGGAAAAATTGCAACAAGCTAAGTACATTCAATTCTGATTGGATATAATATGATATAGTATAATATAATACAGTGGGGAAAATAACGATCGGCTCCCCTGCAGATGGTGTAAGTTTTGCCCACTTACATAGAAATGAAGGTTCTATCATTTTTATCAGAGGTGTATTTTATATGATAGAGACAGAATATCAACCAAAAATCCAGAAAAAAAAAACAACACAATACAAATGTTATAAACGGAGTTGCAGTTCAGACCAAGATTTGGTCCACTCTTCTAAATTCTTAATCCCTCCCAAATAAAATACAGATCCTGGTCCCTTAAAGCAGATTGCACAGCACAGTGCTGTAAAATACCTGCCCCAACCTGCCACTTCCTGTACCCCGCTCTCTGCGCTGACCACGGAAATCAGGGCTACTGAGCCCTGACCGCCGTGGTCAGCTTACGTCCCTTCGTCATCCGCAGCTCTCCACTCACCCCCTCCTCCCTGCCTGTCAGCTCTGTGTTTCTGTCTCCGCACCTCCCCCCCCCCCCCCCCCGCCCGCTATTTAAAATAAAATATAAATTGATAAATGCTCACTGCCGGCCCCTCTATTATGGGCTGGTTTAGCACACTGTATTATTCCTGTATTATTCTTTTATAAAAGCGAGGCATGTAAATACCTGTTTAGCGCAATCTTCAGGCCGGTCACGTGACTCTCAGCCTCCAGTTTCCAGGGCTATTGCAGGAGGTGCTGAGCGGCCATGTGACCTTCCCAGCTGACGTCAGAGGGAGATCTCGGCCCCTCCTGAAGAAGTCATATATCAGGGCTGTACAGCGGCTGCGAGTCACGTGACCGGCTTGAAGATAGCTCTAAACAGGTATTTACATGCCTTGTTTTTTTAAAAGACTAATACAGCGTGCTATGCCAGGCTCTAATAGAAGGGCTGGCATAGACGTATATGAATGGGTTAACCAACACTTTAACCCTTTAACGTTCTGCTCCACCGCTTGGTAGCGCACATTTTGAGTCACGCTCACTGAAAAATGTGGACTTTAAAGGGTTAAGGTTTCTTGGCTGCCTCTTGGCAACTCAAAGTTGCATAAATTCTCCATAAGATTAAGGTCTGGAGACTGACTAGGCCCCTCCCTGACCTTAATGTGCTTCTCCTTGAGCCACTCCTTGGTTGCCTTGGCGGTATGTTTTGGGTCATTGTGATGCTGGAAGACCCGTCCATGACCCATCTTCAGTGTTCTGGATGAGGGAAGAAGGTTCTCCTCCAAGATCTTACAATACATGACCCCGTCCATTGGCCCCTCAATGCTGCAAAGTTGGCCTGGACCTTTATCAGAGATACAGCCCCAAAGCATCATGTTCCCCCCTCCGTGTGTGACTGTAGGGATGGTGTTCATGTTTCCACCTCCGTGTGTGACTGTAGGGATGGTGTTGATGTTCCCACCTCTGTGTGTGACTGTAGGGATGGTGTTCATGTTCCCCCCTCCGTGTGACTGTAGGGATGGTGTTCATGTTCCCCCCTCCGTGTGTGACTGTAGGGATGGTGTTCATGTTCCCCCCTCCGTGTGACTGTAGGGATGGTGTTCTTGGGGTCATAGTCAGCATTTTTCTTCCTCCAAACACGGCGAGTCAAGTTGATGCCAAAGAGCTGAATTTTGGTCTCATCTGACCACAGAACTTTCTCCCCAATCCTTCTCTGAATCATTTAGATGTGCATTGGCAAGACTGTACATGTGTCTTCTTGAGGAGGAGTCGTCATGTTTGATGGAAGAAAAATGGTGACTATGACCCCAAGAACACCATCCCTACAGTCACACATAGAGGTGGGAACATGAACACCATCCCTACAGTCACACACGGAGGTGGAAACATGAACACCATCCCTACAGTCACACACGGAGGTGGAAACATGAACACCATCCCTACAGTGACACACGGAGGTGGGAACATGAACACCATCCCTACAGTCACACACGGAGGGGGGAACATGAACACCATCCCTACAGTCACACACGGAGGTGGGAACATGAACACCATCCCTACAGTCACACACAGAGGTGGGAACATGATGCTTTGGGACTGTTACTCTGATAAAGGTCCAGACCGACTTTGCCGCACCGAGGGGCCAATGGACGGGGTCATGTATTGTAAGATCTTGGATGAGAACCTTCTTCCCTCAGAACACTGAAGATGGGTCATGGACGGGTCTTCCAGCATGACAATGACTCAAAACACATGGCTAAGACAACAAAGGAGGGGCTTAATAAGAAGGTCATGGAGTGGCCTAGCCAGTCTCCAGACCTTAATCCTCTACAAAGTTTATGGAAGGAGCTGACACTTCGAGTTTCCAAGCGACAGCCAAGAACCCTTCAGGATTTAGAGAAGATCTGTAGAGAAGAGAGGAGCAAAAACCCTCCTGAGATGTGTGGAAACCTCATCACCACCTACAAGAAACGTCTGACCTCTGTGATCACCAACAAGGGTTTCTCCACCAACCACTAAGTCATGTTTTGCTTATGAATCAAATACTTATTTTACTCACTGAACTGCAACTCCATTTTTTATAACATTTGTATTGTGTGTTTTTTCTGGATTTTTGGTTGATATTCTGTCTCCATCATATAAAATACACCTCTGATAAAAATGATAGACCTTCATTTCTATGTAAGTCAGAAAACGTACACAGTCTGTAGGGGAGCCGATCAGTATTTTCCCCTCTGTATAGTATATTATAATACATTATTTGAGAAATCGATTAAAATTCCCCAAAATGCATTATACTATATAGAAAAAAATAGCAAAAGGCACTTTTGAAATTGTCAGGCTGTAAGCCATTTTTGCAGTTATTTACATTTACAATTGCACTGGAATACATTTTTTTATATTTTTTACTTTATCACACTTTAAATACTTGCCAATTAAAATATTTTTTTTTAAAGCGAAATATGGTGCTTAATTCAGGTTCAGTAAGTATGTATCACATTTTGTTTTCTTGAAATCAAAAGAAATTTGTGTACTCAATCTCAATTATTAAGAACTTTTTTTTTTTAAAGGCAACATTTTCTTTTGATCATAGCAGATAAAAAAAGTCCAATATCTGAAAAAAAAATATATAACACATTCCTTCTGCTTCAGGCATAATTGTACATATACTTTAGTGATCAATATTTTTTTTTTTTTTCTTGGCAATCCCTTAATAATGTTAAGGCCTGTTTATTTATTTATTTAGTTGTTGGTTGCCTTTAAAAAAAAAAAAAAATAATAAAAAAAAAACTTCATTAGATAACATAGCAAGAAAAACAAACGAGTCGCTAGGAAACAATTTTTTTAATGCATGTAAGCAAATATTTCCCGTGTGACATTTACAGAAATGCCAGCCATGAACAAAAAAATAAAAAAAAAAAGACCAAAAAAAAATAAAGAAAACAGCAAGCGTTTCTCTAAAAGCCTCGAGGCGAGGATCGTATGTGAGTGAACTAAATTTTCAAGGATGCTTCTTATGGTCTGGGAGTGAAACAGATGGTTTGGGAAAATCGACCGTCGTATAAAATAAAAAGTAAATGAGAATATAGTTGATGGCATATGTACTGCGAGGAGATTGTAAACCTTTCGCTAATATTTACGCCGGTAATAAAATTCTAACAATTAAAAAAAATTTAAATGGCAGTTTTATTTAGGAAATTATTTTTATTTTATTTAAAAAAAAAAAAAACAAAAAAAAAAAAAACGTTTCAATGTTTATCATTATCGATAAATAAAACATGATAAAAACATAACCATGTATTTTATTTACAAGATGCTTGCCAGAAAAAATAAAAAAATACCCAGAATTCTGATTGCTGACCATGTCTGTACTCCTTAGTATCTTTATTATAATCAAAGCCATTTCAATTACAAAGCTCACAAATTACTGAGATCTTTAAATAATTGATGGATCTCCGCGGACAGGACGTCTCTTGATTTCACTAGAAAAAAAATAAAATAAGGGAAGCCAGACCAAGCAAAAAAACCAGCAGAGGAGCTGTCAATTTATGTAATAATAATGACAAATTGCTTGTTGGAAAACTTGCCGTTAAAAAAAAACAAGGCCATGAGATAAAACAAAAATATTCCGTGGAAAGGTGAAATTTTATTTACCTCGGGGTCCCAGGCCACATAAAACAAACAGCGGACAGGTTTGTTGTGTCAGGCATTTGATTTATCCGCAACGATAAAGTAGAAAAAGGGGCGAAAATAAGTATTGGCTGGTAAATAAATAATGTATTTGATAATGATCATAGGTAAACAAATATGGTTTCTTGGCATTTTTTTTTTTTTTTTCATAATGATGAGCCGAGGTCCTCAAAAAAAAAAAAATTGGTGACCTTGCAAATTCTCAGTGGTCTTCCTGATGGACAAGGTTTGCAGAAACAAAGTTTTAAGTTAAAAAAAAAAAAAAAAAAGTCTTAGAAACTTTCAGCCAATTTTTGACTTCATAGATCACAACCGCCAAAAAAGAAATCCAGTAGATGTGTTGGGTGATGAGCTCCATCTTCTAAAGATTAAAAAGGTATTGAAGTCAAAAGGTCAACTCAATTAATTTAAAGCAAACCTAAAATCAAAAAAGTTCTTTGCTCACCAGGCTTCCTTGTTGCTGCCATTATAAAAGGTCAAGTTGAGGATAGTGAAAAAAATAGCGTTGGACCAGTGAGGTAAACCTATTGGTATTGTTATCTTAAAGTACGGATTTCGATGTAGATGATCTTGTTCCTCTTGGTTGGTCTCTAACACCCCAGAGGATCTCTACAGTCTTATCGGCTTGCTAAATGCTCTGGTTCCCAGGTAGGTGGCCTCTACGCCCCAGAGGATCTCCATAGTCTCATTGACTTGCTAAATCATCTGGTTCCCAGGTAGGTGGCCTCTACACCCCAGAGGCTCTGCATAGTCTCATCGACTTGCTAAATGATCTGGTTCCCAGGTAGGTGGCCTCTACACCCCAGAGGCTCTGCATAGTCTCATCGACTTGCTAAATGATCTGGTTCCCAGGTAGGTGGCCTCTACACCTTAGAGGCTCTCCATAGTCTCATTGACTTGCTAAATGATCTGGTTCCCAGGTAGGTGGCCTCTACACCCCAGAGGCTCTGCATAGTCTCATCGACTTGCTAAATGCTCTGGTTCCCAGGTAGGTGGCCTCTACGCCCCAGAGGATCTCCATAGTCTCATTGACTTGCTAAATGCTCTGGTTCCCAGGTAGGTGGCCTCTACACCCCAGAGGATCTCCATAGTCTCATTGACTTGCTAAATGATCTGGTTCCCAGGTAGGTGGCCTCTACACCCCAGAGGATCTCCATAGTCTCATTGACTTGCTAAATGATCTGGTTCCCAGGAAGGTGGCCTCTACACCCCAGAGGATCTCCATAGTCTCATTGACTTGCTAAATGATCTGGTTCCCAGGTAGGTGGCCTCTACACCCCAGAGGCTCTGCATAGTCTCATCGACTTGCTAAATGCTCTGGTTCCCAGGTAGGTGGCCTCTACGCCCCAGAGGATCTCCATAGTCTCATTGACTTGCTAAATGCTCTGGTTCCCAGGTAGGTGGCCTCTACGCCCCAGAGGCTCTCCATAGTCTCATCGACTTGCTAAATGATCTGGTTCCCAGGTAGGTGGCCTCTGTACCTCAGAGGGTCACCATGGTCTTCTTGGCTTGGTAAATTATCTGGTTCCCAGGCAGGTGGCTTCTACACTTCATAGAATCTGCTCAGTTTCCTTGCCTTGGTAAATGGTCTGGTTCCCGAGTAGGTGGCCTCTACACCCCAGAGACCTGGGCTGACATATATACAGGATTGAGGGGGGGCTGAGTGCGTACAGGTGAGGTGGCCGGTGTGTGGATTAGGTAGGATGGCCCGTGGGCAAGTCCTGAGGAATGTTGGTGGTCAGGCTGGGGGGGGGGGGGGGGGTTGGGCAGGCCTAAAGCTCTGTAAGGGTCCCAAAATTTTCTGATGGCTGTCTTGTGTGCTACACCTAAATACCGGAAGACTCAGCTTTCATGTCATCTATTTCCAAATAAATGATGAATAACAGAAACAAATACATCAAAAAAAAAGTTTGTTTGTCCTTCCTGTTATTTGTTTTGCATGAATAATTGAAAGGATCTTTTATTTCATTAGGATAAGGGATATTTAACAATGTTTGTGATGGTTAAAGTGCAGCATTATGGTGGACGGAGAGTGTTTGGACTTTATTGCAGGATTTTCCATTTATAAATGCGATGGAGCTGAGCCCTCCGCTGATGTCATCATCTCCTTCATAAGACTTAACACTGCGGTTCAGTAAAACGTCTTGTGGTTGAGATATAATAACTGGAGGCTGAGAACATTATCAACAAAGGGATGGAAAGGCAACCAATCCTTAGAACCTGCAGGGAAGGCATCTACCTACTTCTGTATGGGCAGAGCCCCATGGTAGAACAGAACCAATTCCCAATAACAGAGGATTATGGGAAAGAATAGAAATGTAGTAGCCATGAAAGATCAGCAACTGTATCCTCCTGCAGTCTTCTTGGCTTGGTCAATGATCTGGTTCCCAGGCAGATGGCTTCTATACTTCATAGAATCTGCACAGTCTCCTTGCCTTGGTAAATGGTCTGGTTCCTGGGTAGGTGGCCTCTACACCCCAGAGGATCAGCACAGTCTTTTTTTTTCTTGCTAAATGATCTGGTTCCTCAGTAGGTGGCCTCTGCACCCTAGAGGATCTCCACAGGCTCCTTTGCTTGGTAAATGATCTGGCTCCCAAGCAGATGGCCTCTCTACACCCCAAAGCATCTCCATGGTCTCCTTGGCTTGGTAAATGATCTGGTTCCCAGGCAGATGGCTTCTGCACTTCATAGGATCTGCACAGTCTCTTTGGCTTGCTAAAAGATCTGATTGCCTGGTAGGTGACCACTACATACCAGATGATCTCCATAGTCTCATTGACTTACTAAATGATCTGGTTCCCAGGTAGGTGACCTCTACACATCAGATGATCTCCATAGTCTCATTGGCTTACTAAATGATCTGGTTCCCAGGTAGGTGGCCTCTACGCCCCAGAGGCTCTCCATAGTCTCATCGACTTGCTAAATGATCTGGTTCCCATGTAGGTGGCCTCCATACCTCAGAGGGTCTTCATGGTCTCCTTGGCTTTTTTAAATTATCTGGTTCCCAGGCAGGTGGCTTCTACACTTCATAGAATCTGCTCAGTCTCCTTGCCTTGGTAAATGGTCTGGTTCCCGGGTAGGTGGCCTCTACACCCCAGATACCTGGGGTAGAACAGAACCAATTCCCAATAACAGAGGATTATGGGAAAGAATAGAAATGTAGTAGCCATGAAAGATCAGCAACTGTATCCTCCTGCAGTCCTGGCTGTGAATGTTTCCTCTACTGAAAAAGATCTATACCATGTATATGGAAAGGTTTGTGGACACCTAATCATCACACCTACATGGGTTTGTTGGACATCCCACTCTAAAACCATGGCCATTATTTATGGAGTTGACCCCTCTCCCAGTGGCGGCTGGTGTAAAAAAAATTTGAGGGGGGGGGGGGTGGCAAACAATGTGCCACCCCCCTCCCTGGTCGTTCTTAGCACTTACCCCATCACCGGAGGCTCCGCCCTGCTCAGTGGTGGCAGTGGCGTCCCGTTCTCCTCTTCTCCATCACCGACGGCCTCCTGTTCTCTTGCTCTCCAACGTCTTCCCCATTCTTCTGCTCTCCACGGCGGCGGCGGCTTCCATTTCCTCCCTCCTCCTTGGCGGCCAATCAGGAGTCTTCTCTTTTCGGCCAACGGAAAACGGGTCTCACACCCGCTTCTGATTTGCCAGATTGAGGACCAGTGTTTCAACAGCAAATATTCATTCGCTGTTGTAGCACACCTGGGTGGGCTCCAGTCGCATGTTCTGCACCCCGACCCCAGGAAGAAAAATGCTGACTATGACACTAAGAACACCATCTCCACAGCCACACACGGAGGTGGAAACGTGACACTTTGGGGCTGTTTCTCTGTTAAAGGTACAGGCCGACTTTGCCGCATTGAGGGGCCAATGAACCCGGGGGCCATATACTGTAAGATCTTGGATGAGAACCTTCTTCCCTCAGCCAGAACACTGAAGATGGGTCATGGATGGGTCCTCTAGCATGACAATGACCCAAAACATACCGCCAAGGCAACAAAGAAGTGGCTCAAGAAGAAGCACATTAAGGTCATAGGGTGGCCTAGCCAGTCTCCAGACCTTAATCCTATAAAAAATGTATGGAGGAGCTGAAACTTCGAGTTTCCAATTATCAGCCAAGAAACCTTCAGGGTTTAGAGAAGATCTGTAGAGAAGAGAGGATCAAAAACTCCCCTGAGATGTGTGCAAACCTCATCACCACCTATAAGAAACGTCTGACCTCTGTGATCACCAACAAGGGTTTCTCCACCGACTACCAAGTCATGTTTTGCTTGGGGATCAAATACTTATTTTACTCACTGAACTGCAACTCCATTTATAACATTTGTATTGTGTGTTTTTTTCTGGATTTTTGGTTGATTTTCTGTCTCTATCATATAAAATACACCTCTGAGAAAAATGATAGACCCTTCATTTCTATGTAAGTGAGGAAACTTACACCATCTGCAGGGAGCCAATCAGCATGCTCCTCACTGTATGGGAGGGATACTTTCTCATGTGTTTGCAGCTTTAGATTTTTATCTTTCTTGCACATGTGCGCTTTTTTTTCTTTTTGTTTCCGATTCAACCAATTGACAGTGAAGAGAATAGCGGGCACTGCCCTGCGGTACATTGTGCAAAATTCCAGTTATTTTATAAAGCACTGACATTACAAAAGAAAATGGTTTTCAAACTGCTGACAAATGACATTTCTCTTCTTTTTTTTTTTTTTTGTTTAACCACTTCAATACCGGGGGGGGGGGGCACTTAAACACCTTCCTGCCCAGACCAATTTTGAGCTTTCAGCGCTGTCGCACTTTGAATGACAATTGCGCGGTCATGCTACACTGTACCCAAATGAAATTTTTATCATTTTTTTCCCACAAATAGAGCTTTCTTTTGGTGGTATTTGATCACCTCTACGGTTTTTATTTTTTGCGCTACAAATAAAAAAATACCGAAAATTTTGAAAAAAAAATGTTTTTTTTTTGTTTCA
Organism: Lithobates pipiens; assembly: GCF_037356315.1. NCBI lineage: Eukaryota > Metazoa > Chordata > Amphibia > Anura > Ranidae > Lithobates > Lithobates pipiens. Next base: position 21,649,658 of record NW_027507786.1, on the reverse strand, counting down.
GTTTCAAAACTTTGTAAATAAGTATGTTTTCTCCTTCACTGATGGGCACTGATGGGGCTACACTGATGGGCACTGATAAGGCGGCACTGATGGGCACCAATGAAGTGGCACTGATGAGGTGGCATTGATGGACACTGATAGGCGGCACTGATAGGCGACACTGATAGGCGACACTGATAGGCGACACGGATGGACACTGATAGGTGGCACAAATTGGAACTGATAGCTGGCACGGATTGGCATGGATGGGCAGCACAGATGGGCATGGGTAGGCGGCACAGATGGGCATTGGTAGGCGGCACAGATGGGCATGTGTGGGCACTGATAGGCGGCACAGGTGGGCACTCATTAGCGGCACAGGTGGGCACTCATTAGCAACACAGGTGGGCACTCATTAGCAACACAGGTGTTATACTGTACTAATGGATGCCAATCAGTGCCAAACAATAATGCATGCCAATCAGTGATGCCCATTGTGGGCACTGATTGCCATCCATTATGGGCACTGATTGGCATCCATTGTGCCTGACTGGCATCCCTGGAGGATTACCTCTGCTGGGCATCCCTGGTGGTCTGGTGGCGTCCCTGGTGGTCCAGTGTGGGCATCCTCGGGGGGGCTGTGCTGATAATCGATCAGCACAGACCCCCCCTGTCAGAGGAGCAGCCGATCGGCTCTCCTCTACTCGTGTCTGACAGACGCAAGTGAGGAAAAGCCGATCACCGGCTCTTCCCATTTACACTGTGATCAGCCGCGATTGGACACGGCTGATCACATGGTAAAGAGTCTCCGTCGGAGACTCTTTACCGAGATCGTAGTTGCCGGGTGTCAGACTGACACACAGCAACAACGATCGCCGCGATGCGCGCCCCCGGGGACGCGCAGCGGCTCATAATCCTGATCACGTCATATGACGTCCGGTCAGGATTATGAAACCACTTTGCCGCCGTCTATTTGTAATAGGGCGGGCGGCAAGTGGTTAATAACTGTTTATTAGGAAATAAGCAGAAATTACCGTATTTATCGGTGTATAACACACACCTTGATTTTAAGAGGGAAGTTTCAGGAAAAAATAATTACATTTGAAATAAAGAACTTTGAAGCAAAATAAGGGTCAGTGCCCATCAATGGAGCCTTATCAGTGCCCATTTGTAGTCTCACCATTGCCCATCAATGCGGCCTCACCATTGCCCATCAATGCAGCCTCACCAGTGCCCATCAATGCAGCCCCACCAGTGCTCATCAATGCCGCCTCACCAGTGCCCATCAATGCAGCCTGATCAGTGCCCATCAATGAAGCCTCACCAGTACCCCTCCATGCAGCCTCACCAGTACCCCTCCATGCAGCCTCACCAGTGCCCATCCATGCAGCCTGATCAGGGCCCTTCAAAGCAGCCTAATTACTGCCCATCAATGCAGCCTCACCATTGCATATCAATGCAGCCTCACCACTGCAAATCAATGCAGCCTCACCAGTGCCCATCAAAGCAGCCTCACCAGTGTCCATCAATGCAGCCTAATTAGTGCCTATCTGCAGCCTCACCATTGTAGCCTGATTGGTGCCTATGAATGCAGCCTGATCAGAGCCCATCTGCAGCCTTACCATTGCAGCCTTATCAGTGCTCATCTGCAGCCTCATCAGTGCCCATCAATTAAACCTCACCATTGCCCATCAATGCAACCTCACCAGTGCCCATCAGTGCAGCCTGATTGGTGCCCATCTGCAGCCTAACCATTGCAGCCTTATCAGTGCCCATCTACAACCACACCAGTGCCCATCAATGTAGCCTCACCGTTGCCCATCAATGCCACCTAAACAGTGCCCATCTGCAGCCTCACCATTGCCCATCAATGCAGCCTGATCAGTGCCCATCTACAGCCTCACCATTGCAGCCTGATCAGTGCCCATCTGCCGCTTCACCATTGCCCATCAATGCGGCCCAATCAGTGCCCATCTGCCACTTCACCGTTGCCCATCAATGCAGCCAGATCAGTGCCCCTCTGCCACTTCACCATTGCCCATTAATGCAGCCTGATCAGTGCCCATCTGTAGCCTCACCATTGCAGCCTGACCAGTGCCCATCAATGCAGCCCGATCAGTGCCCTTATGCAGCCTCACCATTGCCCAGCAATGCAGCCTGACCGGTGACCATCTGCAGCCTCGCCATTACACAGAGATTAGATACACAGAGTGGGGATCTCCTGTTTAATGGGCAGCCTCTGTAATATGAAGTCCCGCCTCCTGGACTGGCACCTATGATTCACAGAACACTGATCCAATACGGGACATGTGACGTCTATCATAAGAACCAGTCCAGGAGGTGGGACTTTGTATTACAGCGACCGCTGAGTACATGGGAAATCCCTGCTCTGTGGAATTTGTTGGGGCTCGTCCCCCACCCCTTCCCCTCAAAAGCAGCCCAATGAAATCATTGGCGTATAACACACACACATTATTTGCACTTGATTTTCATGGGGGGGGGGGGAGTGTGTGTTATACGCCAATAAATAGGGCACACAGCAAGAACAGTTCTCCATTTGTAACAGAAAAGATGACATCAAGTATACAAATATACCAGGAAAAAACAGTTACATGAGGAAAATGACCCCCAGATTGTAGGAGCCATCAGTATGACTAAGGATGGAGGGTCCCAGGGGATGGAGGGTCGTGGGGGATGGAGGGTCCCAGGGGATGGAGGGTCCCAGGGGATGGAGGGTCCCGGAGGATGGAGGGTCCCAGGGGATGGAGGGTCCCAGGGAATGGAGGGTCTCAGGGGATGGAGGGTCCCAGGGGATGGAGGATCCCAGGGGATGGAGGGTCCCGGAGGATGGGGGGTCCCAGGGGATGGAGGGTCCCAGGGGATGGAGGGTCTCAGGGGATGAAGGGTCCTGGAGGATGGAGGGTCCCAGGGGATGGAGGGTCAGAGGGAATGGAGGGTCTCAGGGGATGGAGGGTCCCGGGGGATGGAGGGTCCCGGGGGATGGAGGATCCTAGGGGATGGAGGGTCCTAGGGGATGGAGGGTCCCAGGGAATGGAGGGTCTCAGGGGATGGAGGGTCCCAGGGGATGGAGGGTCTCAGGGGATGGAAGGTCTCAGGGGATGGAGGGTCCTGGGGGATGGAGGGTCCCAGGGGATGGAGGGTCCCAGGGGATGGAGGGTCTCGGGGGATGGAGGGTCTCGGGGGATGGAGGGTCCCGGGGGATGGAGGGTCCCGGGGGATGGAGGGTCCCGGAGGATGGAGGGTCCCGGGGAATGGAGGGTCTCAGGGGATGGAGGGTCCCGGAGGATGGAGGGTCCCGGGGGATGGAGGGTCTCAGGGGATGGAGGGTCCCGGGGAGCACAGGAAGTAAAATAACATAACTGTAACAAAGGTATCTATGAGATGATACAGATAACAGCTAAGAGGAAAATTATTATGTGCAATTTGTTTTGTTACATACTTCAAAAAATGTGTTAATTCGGAAATGTCAAAATGAACGAAAACCCATTTAACGAATTTTTCCGAACATTTGAAATTAAAAAAAATTGAAAATCTGAAAATTCGTAAATTCGAAATCCGTAAAAAAGAACGGAAATCCGAAAACCCAAAAATCGGAAATAATAACTAATAATATCTTAACTATAACTAAACTATTAAATGATAGATATTGTATTCAAATTTGGCTGTTAGTGAACGTAACAAATACGAATTGATCCAAAATAACGAATTCCGCATCTAAAGAAATGGAATGTAACAAATTACTATTTATTATTATTATTATTTTGTTCCGCTCCATTTGATTAGATGCCACATTCGTTATGTTGGATAATTTGTAACTTTGGATAAATTCATATTTGGTTTGTTGACTAACAGACAAATTTGAAAGGAAATTCCAATACCGATCATTTAATAGTTAGTTATTATTTTGAATTTTATTTTTGGATTTTCAAATTTTTTAAATTTCCAATTTTCAGAATTTTCTGATTTTCTGATTTTTGAATTTACGAATTTTCGAAGTTACAAATTTTTCAAATTCCGAATTGACTAATTTGTCATTTAATGTCATTTACTGCCAATTTAAGCCGTCTCATCTATGGAGGGTCCCGCTCAAAATGCATAGCAGACCCTTTGAGTACCCCAAACAAAAAAAATAAAAAATCTGTGAGGTCCCTCTAAAAATCCATACCAGATCCCTAATCCAAGCAGGACCCCTGGCTGGCCAGGTAAGTGGGAAAGGAGCACGTGTCCCCTTGTGTTCCCCTTGTGTTCCCCTTGTGTCCCCCTTGTGTCCCCTTGTGTCCCCCTTTTGCCCCCCTTTTGCCCCCCTTGTGTCCCCCTTTTGCCCCCCTTGTGTCCCCTTGTGCCCCCCTTGTACCCATTTTGTGTCCCCTTGTGTTCCCCTTGTGTCCCCCTTGTGTCCCCTTTACCTCCTGAACCATACAAATCCACATGCACTAGCAAAGCACCTTCTCCCCATGTTAATGAGGGCAAGGGCCTCTTCCTCACAATCCTGGTCAGTGGGGGGTCTATTGGCGGGGGGCTTATCGGAATCTGGAACCCCTCTTTAAAAAAAATAGGCCCCTTAGCTACCAGCTTTCCCCCTTTGGTGAGTAAGGGGTACCCCTAATCATTCACAAAAAAGTTACCTAGGAATAAAAATATCAAAATGTTTGACAAGGTCTTTATGGAAACTTTTACTCCACAAAAAGCCCCTTGTAAATCCAATGTCTTCTGTCCACCAACCACCGACTTCACCCACCCATGTATGTCCTTCCAGACCCACATCACTGCGAATCCACTAATGGAGAAGTACGTGGTCATCTCAGCCTGGGCTCTAGCCAGGCCACGCCTCCAACGTGCTTCACTCCACACCAGGAACTTAATTATGATGATGGGGATTCCAAGCAAGGGAATCACCATCCCCATGATTCCTTGGTTTGGAATCCCCATCACCATATTTACGCTCCGGGGCGGAGCAAAACGCGTTGGCCAGAGCCCAGGCTGAGACTGTCACGTCACATACGTCTCCCGTGATACAGTGATGTGCAGCTTGAAAGACCTCTCCTTCATGACATACAAAATAAGAAGAGATACCGAGAATTACACCCGACATACAGGACAAGAGAAGTAGTACTGTGCAGAGTCCATACATACAGAATAAGAACAGATACCGAGAATTACACCCGACATACAGGACAAGAGAAGTGGTACTGTGCAGAGTCCATACATACAGAATAAGAACAGATACCGAGAATTACACCCGACATACAGGACAAGAGAAGTAGTACTGTGCAGAGTCCATACATACAGAATAAGGACAGATACCGAGAATTACACCCGACACACAGGACAAGAGAAGTAGTACTGTGCAGAGTCTATATATACAAAATAAGAACAGATACCGAGAATTACACCCGGCATACAGGACAAGAGAAGTGGTACTGTGTAGAGTCCATACATACAGAATAAGAACAGATACCGAGAATTACACCCGACATACAGGACAAGAGAAGTGGTACTGTGCAGAGTCCATACATACAGAATAAGCACAGATACCGAGAATTACACCCGACACACAGGACAAGAGAAGTAGTACTCTGCAGAGTCCATACATACAGAATAAGAAGAGATACCGAGAATTACACCCGACACACAGGACAAGAGAAGTAGTACTGTGCAGAGTCCATACATACAGAATAAGAAGAGATACCGAGAATTACACCCGACATACAGGACAAGAGAAGTAGTACTGTGCAGAGTCCATACATACAGAATAAGAACAGATACCGAGAATTACACCCGACATACAGGACAAGAGAAGTGGTACTGTGCAGAGTCCATACATACAGAATAAGAACAGATACCGAGAATTACACCCGACATACAGGACAAGAGAAGTGGTACTGTGCAGAGTCCATACATACAGAATAAGAACAGATACCGAGAATTACACCCGACATACAGGACAAGAGAAGTAGTACTGTGCAGAGTCCATACATACAGAATAAGAAGAGATACCGAGAATTACACCCGACATACAGGACAAGAGAAGTGGTACTGTGCAGAGTCCATACATACAGAATAAGAACAGATACCGAGAATTACATCCCACATACAGGACAAGAGAAGTGGTACTGTGCAGAGTCCATACATACAGAATAAGGACAGATACCGAGAATTACACCCGACACACAGGACAAGAGAAGTAGTACTGTGCAGAGTCTATATATACAGAATAAGAAGAGATACCGAGAATTACACCCGACATACAGGACAAGAGAAGTAGTACTGTGCAGAAGTCCATACATACAGAATAAGAAGAGATACCGAGAATTACACCCGACATACAGGACAAGAGAAGTGGTACTGTGCAGAGTCCATACATACAGAATAAGAACAGATACCGAGAATTACACCCGACATACAGGACAAGAGAAGTGGTACTGTGCAGAGTCCATACATACAGAATAAGAACAGATACCGAGAATTACACCCGACATACAGGACAAGAGAAGTGGTACTGTGCAGAGTCCATACATACAGAATAAGAAGAGATACCGAGAATTACACCCGACATACAGGACAAGAGAAGTGGTACTGTGCAGAAGTCCTACTCAGGCACATTACTCTGGGAAATGTACTGTATGGATGATGTAACCTTACTATCTATCAACTGTCATTTTTCAGCTGCTGGAAGATTTATAGAAGTGAGGAGAGCAATGAGAACTTCCAACACAAATGAAATGAAGGTCATTCCTCTGACTTATTTCTGAGGATTCTGTATTTACTATAATGTGGAAATTCAGCAGGATGATTCTGTCCTGGCCCAGCAGGGGGCGCCGTCACACAAAGATCTTTATATCGCAGCAGCAAAGCTGCATCCAGCCTGATATAACAGAGATTGTCAGATGAAAATTCCATCTCAGATCCCGACATTCCCGACTCCGCAGAACACCCCGGGCCTCCCAACCCCCATATCTTTACATTTCTGCTATACGCCTCTTGATTGGACCGTACATTCCTCATTACTTAAGATAGCAAAGTAAAACGTCATCTGTATTATTTTTAAGACAAACAATAGAAACCAAATCTTTCCGGTGATCGTGTCTTACACAAATGATTTTACTTTCAAACAAGCTATAGACAGAAGGGTGCAAACTTTATCATATGATTTGTCCCGTGTATAATAACAACCAAATTCTATTTAAAAAAGATGTTTAAAAACATAAACAATGTTACTTTGTGTCTCTCTATCTCTCATCTGATCAATGTTTATAAACAATGTTACTTTGTGTCTCTCTATCTCCCATCTGATCAATGTTTATAAACAATGTTACTTTGTATATCTCCATCTCCCATCTGATCAATGTTTATAAACAATGTTACATTGTATCTCTCTATCTCCCATCTGACCGATGTTTATAAACAATGTTACTTTGTATCTCTCTATCTCCGGTCTGATCAATGTTTATAAACAATGTTATTTTGTATCTCTCTATCTCCTGTGTGATCAATGTTTATAAACAATGTTACTTTGTATCTCTCTATCTCCGGTCTGATCGATGTTTATAAACAATGTTACTTTGTATCTCTCCATCTCCCATCTGATCAATGTTTATAAACAATGTTACATTGTATCTCTCTATCTCCCATCTGACCGATGTTTATAAACAATGTTACTTTGTATCTCTCTATCTCCGGTCTGATCAATGTTTATAAACAATGTTACTTTGTGTCTCTCTATCTCCCATCTGATCAATGTTTATAAACAATGTTACTTTGTATATCTCCATCTCCCATCTGATCAATGTTTATAAACAATGTTAAATTGTATCTCTCTATCTCCCATCTGACCGATGTTTATAAACAATGTTACTTTGTGTCTCTCTATCTCCCATCTGATCAATGTTTATAAACAATGTTACTTTGTATATCTCCATCTCCCATCTGATCAATGTTTATAAACAATGTTACATTGTATCTCTCTATCTCCCATCTGACCGATGTTTATAAACAATGTTACTTTGTATCTCTCTATCTCGGTATTGGAGTGACGTTTGTTGGGTGATTGTAGAATATCTAAGGTATAAATCTGGTTACAATAACAAAACTGTACATTGATGTGAGATGTATTGTTACGAGAAGTTTCTATCAGTTTCTACTTCCTGCTCATCGATCGTCATTAGTGACTCGGTGCCGCATCTGAGTTATTTCTGCTGCTAAAACCACAGGAAGAACGAGAGAAGAGACTCGCTTCTACGACAGCTGTCTGCCCGCTCACATGCAGGAGGGTCAGACACCGGAAGGAGACGACATGAAAACATTTCTCATACGGGGATTATAAACGATCGATTAAATTGCTGACCTCCCAACGATCCATCAGTGAGGATTGTCCTTACCGGATTGGTCACATGTGACCTCCCAACCTGTCCGAGCCCATCCCCCACGTCACCCATCCCCCGACCGGTCAGGGAACCGAGGCGACACCAGAAATTCGATTCTCCTACCGCTGTGATCCCACGGCGCCGGGGGCGGCAAAACCCAACCGCGCCCCTCCACGCCTCTCCAAATTCTGAGAGGAGAAAAAGTCTACACACCCCAGATTTCTGGGAGGTAAAAAAATAAAAAAATATGAGAGAAAGATACATAGGTTCACAACTTTTTTTTCCACCTTTAACCACTTCGGCCCCTGAAGGATTTGCCCCCTTTAAAGCGGAGCTCTCCACCCAAAAATGGAACTGCCGCTTTAAGTGACGGTGACCCCCTGACATGCCACATTGGGGGCGGGTACCCAGTTTTTACAGGCACCCAGCCGCCCGCTTCCTCCCCTGGTGCCGCGGCTCCGGGAAGGAAGTTCACCCCTCCCCCCCCTCCTTCCCTCCCTGCAATATTCTGGGACACGCCCGCCACAGGTCCCAGAAGATTGCCCGGCCAATCACAGCGCGCATGCGCATTGCGCTTACCAGCTGTGCAGCCACAGCCCGGGGCGCCCACAGTTAGAATTTCCGGCGCCACAGTTAGAAGGGGGCAGAGGGGCGGGGCTTGGTGCGCTCTCATCGCTGGACCGCGGGACAGGTAAGCGTCCGATTATTAAAAGTTTAAGTGCAACGTCGCTGTAATGACCGGGGCCATTTTTTTTTTTGCGATTCGGCGCTGCGTCGCTTTAACTGACAATTGCGCGGTCGTGCGACGCGGCTCCCAAACAAAATTGTCGTCCTTTTTTTCCCCCACAAATAGAGATTTTTTTTGGCGGTATTTGATCACCTCGGCGGTTTTTATTTTTTTTTGCACTATAAACAAAAATAGAGCGACAATTTTGAAAAAAAAAATTTTTTTTTTTACTTTTTGCTACAATACTTATACAAAAAAATAATAATAATAATATATATATATATATAAATCTTCCTCAGTTTAGACCGATTTTTCTTGCAAAAGAAAAAAGAGATTTTTTTTTTTTTTATTGCATTTTAGTGTAAATCTGAGACGTGACGTCTTTTTTACCCCCCACATCTCACATCAAAGAGGCCCTGCCATGCTTTTTTTTTTTTATTACATGAGATGTTTACCTTCCGTATAATAGGAATAAAAGTGACCCCAAATTTTTTTTTTTTTTTTTAAAGGCAGTGTAAAAATAAAAAATAAAGAGTAAAATAAATAGAGAAAAAAAAAAAGTAAAGTGTCCCCGTCCCGCCGAGCTCGCGCACAGACGCAAACGCACACACGTAAGTCGCGCCCGCATATGTAAATGGTGTGTTCAGACCACACGTGTGAGGTATCGCCGCGATCGGTAGAGCGAGAGCGATAATTCTGTAACTCAAAACTGGTAGCCTGTAGAAATTTTGAAACGTCGCCCATGGAGATTTTTTTAAGGGTGAACGTTTTTCGTCCCCCGGGGTGTGTAGACTTTTTATATCCACGGTATGTATACACACACAGTATATTATTTGTAAGAATTAAAATAAATAATTTTCTTTTTTTTTTTTAAGTTAAATATGAAATATTATTTATATTATTATATATGAGAATGCGGCCATTGACATCGCTGTGCGCTGTGGTATACGTGGGCGACACATTACTGCACAAAGGAAGGTTTTTCAATTGACTTGTATGGAGGGTCGCCTCATTGTACTGTCATTATTTTCACGCTTTTGTCCCACAACAGTGCTGCTGATCTCCTTGCCGCCTCCTTATGGCCGCTTCCCGTCTACATGCCCTCCAGCGGCGGCTGCATGACGTTTCCCCCCGGGCAGGTTTCCTGATGGTGACAACAGAGGACCGTGTCATGTGTGATGTGTGGTGGGTAGCACTCACGCCTAGCAGTAAAAAGGGGCCGCCGGTTGGAATCCCGACCACGACACCCAGGGCAGGACTTAGGGTGGTGGGGGTCCCTGGGCCTGAGGCGGTGGGGGCCCCTGGGCCTGAGGCGGTGGGGGTCCCTGGGCCTGAGGCAGTGGGGGTCCCTGGGGCTGAGGCGGTGGGGGCCCCTGGGCCTGAGGCGGTGGGGGTCCCTGGGGCTGAGGTGATGTGGTCCCTGGGCCTGAGGCGGTGGGGGTCCCTGGGCCTGAGGTGATGTGGTCCCTGGGCCTGAGGCGGTGGGGGTCCCTGGGGCTGAGGTGATGTGGTCCCTGGGCCTGAGGCGGTGGGGGTCCCTGGGGCTGAGGTGATGTGGTCCCTGGGCCTGAGGCGGTGGGGGTCCCTGGGGCTGAGGCGGTGGGGGTCCCTGGGCCTGAGGCAGTGGGGGTCCCTGGGCCTGAGGCGGTGGGGGTCCCTGGGGCTGAGGCGGTGGGGGTCCCTGGGCCTGAGGTGGTGGGGGTCCCTGGGCCTGAGGTGGTGGGGGTCCCTGGGCTTGAGTCACTTTCGGGCCCTACCTTCTATACATTACTTAATAGAAATTAAATAGAACAAAATGATACATACACAAGTTATGTATTAGAGACACAATTCAGGATAAACTGAGAATAAAAATAGAGATCACAATTCTGAACAAACAACTAAACAAAATGACATCATTTATGTAAATTGCTGACGTCTATTAAAAATTTTAAATGAATCTGAATTATTTAAAAAAAATATTGGGTTTGAATGATTCAATTCCTCAATCAAATACACTTGTTTCATAGATGAATCAGCTTTTTTGGCGCTGATGACACTTGGCACTAATACGTGGCACTGATGACACTAATACATGACACCGATGACACTGATAACAGATGGCACTAATAGGTGACACTGATGACACATGACACTGATGACAGATGGCACTAATACGTGACACCGATGACACTGATAACAGATGGCACTAATACGTGGCACCGATGACACGGGACACTGATGACAGATGGCACTAATAGGTGGCACTGATGACACGTGACACTGATACGCGGCACTGATGACATGTGACACTGATGACATGTGCCACTGATGACAGATGGCACTAATAGGTGGCATTGATGACACGTGACACTGATAACAGATGGCACATGATACTGACAGGTAGCACTGATACGTGGGACTGATGACAGATGGCACTAATAGGTGGCACTGATGACAGATGGTACTTATACGTGGCACTGGGGACAGGTGGCAGTGTGAGCACTTTATTTTCCCCCTTTTTTTTTTTACCTTGACGCTGCAGCCGTTCGCTCTCCCTCCTCACAGAGAGCCGGCGATGAGAGATGATCTCATATGTTTACATATGAGATCATCTCCCATTGGACACTCAGATCGAGTGCTAAATGGCTGCTGTGATTGGCCATTTAGCACGATCTGTGATTGACTGGGTCCAAGGGACGCGGCCAACACAGAACTTCCCAAAGGGTGCGCCCGCAGCGGCAAGCATTGGCGAAGTAAACAGGAGGATGTCCAGGGATGCCCTCCCGGCAAATGGAGTCCGCACTGTAGCCATCTTTCGGCTATAGCGCGGACACCTAGGGGTATTTAAAATGGAAACAGGCGGGGCCCCCTAATGGGTGGGGCCCATGGGCTTGAGCCCAGTCAGGACCTATGGCAGTGATGGAGAACCTCGGCACCCCAGATGTTTTGGAACTACATTTCCCATGATGCTCATGAACTCTGCAGTGTAGTTGAGCATCATGGGAAATGTAGTTCCAAAACATCTGGGGTGCCAAGGTTCACCATCACTGCCCTATGGTAAGTCCGGCCCTGATGACACCATCTGCGAGGAGTTCGCATGTTCTCCCTGCGCCTGTGTGGGTTTCCTCCGGAGACTCCGGTTTCCTCCCACACTCCATAGACATGCTGGGAGGTTAATTGGCTTCTGTCTAAATCGCCCCCAGTATATGAATGTGAGTTGGGGACTTTAGATTGTCAGCTCCTTGGGGGTAGGGATGGATGTACAATGTAAAGCGCTGTGTAAATTGATGGCGCTATACAAGTACCTGAAATAATAACAATGTGTGTGGGAGCGGCCACTCACGCGGTGACAACACAGGGGAACAACCGGGAAACAGGGGGCAGAGCGTTGTCACCTTAGAACAGGAAGTGCCAACATGAACCTTCATGGCAGGATCACCGGGATTATTGAGGGGGAAAAAAAAAAGCGTTTCAGCTTAAAAATGTTGAAAAGGACTTTTGGAATCACAACGACTTGTTAGCGATTGTCTGAGGATTTAGCGATTGGATTCTCATCTCCTTGGATCAGATAGAAGAGGATCAGAAGGAACTCTTCTTTGCACTCGTACTCCAGACTCTGATGAACTGAAATCTCGGAGGATTTCTTTACAGTCAGAGCAGCGGAAAAAGTGACCCATCCCTGGAATCAGCTGGGAGTGCGGACGAGTCTTCTAGATATTTTCCTTTAATGGGCAGAATGTAGCGGGATTTGTATTCTGGGAGAATAGAAAACCTGAACTGACACACACAGAGGTGGGACTGGAGGGACCCGTGCCGTCTTCCCACCTTACCTTCTATGTATTCAATTGTATTTTAATTGTTCTGTCTGCCCCGATGTTGTAAAGCGCTGTGTAAACTGTCAGCTCCATATAAATCCTGTATAATATTAATAATAATAATAGTAATAATAAGGTAACTCAATGTAACTGATGGGTAAGAAGTCTGCAAGCAATGCTGAATGTGTCCAGAAGAGGGCAGCACAACACCTCTGAATGAAGGAATTGAAGGATACCTTCACCTTTTTTTTCTTTCTTTTTTTTCTAAATTCCAGATCCCCTATGCACCAATATATCATTAACCACTCACACTCCGGAAGATTTACCCCCTTCATGACCAGGCCATTCTTTGCTATTCAGCACTGCGTTACCATAACTGACAATTGCTTGCGCGGTCATACAGCGCTGTACCCCAATTAAATTAATTTCCTTCCCCCCCCCCCCCCCCCCACAAGTATTTGATCACCTCTGCGTTTTTTCTTTTTTTTGCACTATAAACAAAAAAAGGCCAACTATTTTGAATATATATAGATATATATTTTACTTTCTGCTATAAAACATCCAATAATAAAAAAGGAAAATAATTTTTTTTATTTTTTTTGCACTATAAACAAAAAAGGCCAACTATTTTGAATATATATAGATATTCAAAATTGTTGGCCTTTTTTTTGTTTATAGTGCAAAAAAATATATATTTTTATTTTCCCTTTTTATTATTGGATGTTTTATAGCAGAAAGTAAAAAAATATTTTTTTTTTCAAAATTGTTCCAATCAATATACGCTTTTTTTGGGATATTTTTTTTACATCAAAAACATGTAGCAGAATACATATTGCCCAAAATGTATAAAGACATTTGATTTTGATTTTCCTTTTTTATTATTGGATGTTTTATAGCAGAATGTATTCTGCTACATGTTTTTGATTAAAAAAAAAAAAATACTAAAAAGTGTATATTGATTGAAACAATTTTGAAAAAAAAAAATGTTTTTTTTTTATTACTTTCTGCTATAAAACATCCAATAATAAAAAGGGAAAATAATATTTTTTTTATTTATTTATTTTGCACTATAATTTTCCTTTTTTATTATTGGATGTTTTATAGCAGAAAGTAAAAAAAAATATATTTTTTTTTTTCAAAATTGTTTCAATCAATATACACTTTTTAGTATTTTTTTTTTTTTTATCAAAAACATGTAGCAGAATACATTCTGCTATAAAACATCCAATAATAAAAAAGGAAAATAAAAATCAAATGTCTTTATACATTTTGGGCAATATGTATTCTGCTACATGTTTTTGATGTAAAAAAAAAAAAAATCCCAAAAAGCGTATATTGATTGGAAAAATTTTGAAAAAATATATATATATTTTTTTACTTTCTGCTATAAAACATCCAATAATAAAAAAGGAAAATACATTTTTTTTATTTTATTTTTTTGCACTATAAACAAAAAAGGCCAACTATTTTGAATATATACAGATATTCAAAATTGTTGGCCTTTTTTTTTTTGTTTATAGTGCAAAAAAATATATATTTTTTTCCCTTTTTATTATTGGATGTTTTATAGCAGAAAGTAAAAAAATATTTTTTTTTTCAAAATTGTTCCAATCAATATACGCTTTTTGGGATTTTTTTTTTACATCAAAAGCATGTAGCAGAATACATATTGCCCAAAATGTATAAAGACATTTGATTTTGATTTTCCTTTTTTATTATTGGATGTTTTATAGCAGAATGTATTCTGCTACATGTTTTTGATAAAAAAAATAAAAAAAATACTAAAAAGTGTATATTGATTGAAACAATTTTGAAAAAAAATATATATATTTTTTACTTTCTGCTATAAAACATCCAATAATAAAAAAGGAAAATATATTTTTTTTTATTTTTTTTTGCACTATAAACAAAAAAGGCCAACTATTTTGAATATATATAGATATTCAAAATTGTTGGCCTTTTTTTGTTTATAGTGCAAAAAAATATATTTTTTTTATTTTCCTTTTTTATTATTGGATGTTTTATAGCAGAAAGTAAAAAAATATTATTTTTTTTCAAAATTGTTCCAATCAATATACGCTTTTTGGGATTTTTTTATTTATTTTTTTACATCAAAAACATGTAGCAGAATACATATTGCCCAAAATGTATAAAGACATTTGATTTTGATTTTCCTTTTTTATTATTGGATGTTTTATAGCAGAATGTATTCTGCTACATGTTTTTGATTAAAAAAAAAAAATACTAAAAAGTGTATATTGATTGAAACAATTTTGAAAAAAAAAATGTTTTTTTTTTTATTACTTTCTGCTATAAAACATCCAATAATAAACAGGGAAAATAATATTTTTTTTATTTATTTATTTTGCACTATAATTTTCCTTTTTCATTATTGGATGTTTTATAGCAGAAAGTAAAAAAAAAATATATTTTTTTTTCAAAATTGTTTCAATCAATATACACTTTTTAGTATTTTTTTTTTTTTTATCAAAAACATGTAGCAGAATACATTCTGCTATAAAACATCCAATAATAAAAAAGGAAAATAAAAATCAAATGTCTTTATACATTTTGGGCAATATGTATTCTGCTACATGTTTTTGATGTAAAAAAAAAAAATCCCAAAAAGCGTATATTGATTGGAAAAATTTTGAAAAAAAATATATATTTTTTTTTACTTTCTGCTATAAAACATCCAATAATAAAAAAGGAAAATACATTTTTTTTATTATTTTTTTTTGCACTATAAACAAAAAAGGCCAACTATTTTGAATATATATAGATATTCAAAATTGTTGGCCTTTTTTTTTTTGTTTATAGTGCAAAAAAATATATTTTTTTTTTCCCTTTTTATTATTGGATGTTTTATAGCAGAAAGTAAAAAAATATTTTTTTTTCAAAATTGTTCCAATCAATATACGCTTTTTGGGATTTTTTTTTTTACATCAAAAGCATGTAGCAGAATACATATTGCCCAAAATGTATAAAGACATTTGATTTTGATTTTCCTTTTTTATTATTGGATGTTTTATAGCAGAATGTATTCTGTTACATGTTTTTGATAAAAAAAATTAAAAAAATACTAAAAAGTGTATATTGATTGAAACAATTTTGAAAAAAAATATATATATTTTTTACTTTCTGCTATAAAACATCCAATAATAAAAAAGGAAAATATATATTTTTTTATTTTTTTTTGCACTATAAACAAAAAAGGCCAACTATTTTGAATATATATAGATATTCAAAATTGTTGGCCTTTTTTTGTTTATAGTGCAAAAAAATATATTTTTTTTATTTTCCTTTTTTATTATTGGATGTTTTATAGCAGAAAGTAAAAAAATATTATTTTTTTTCAAAATTGTTCCAATCAATATACGCCTTTTGGGATTTTTTTATTTATATTTTTACATCAAAAACATGTAGCAGAATACATATTGCCCAAAATGTATAAAGACATTTGATTTTGATTTTCCTTTTTTATTATTGGATGTTTTATGTATTCTGTTACATGTTTTTAATTTTAAAAAAAATACTAAAAAGTGTATATTGATTGAAACAATTTTGAAAAAAATATATATATTTTTTTTTACTTTCTGCTATAAAACATCCAATAATAAAAAAGGAAAATACATTTTTTTTATTTAATTTTTTTGCACTATAAACAAAAAAGGCCACCTATTTTGAATATATATAGATATTCAAAATTGGTGGCTTGTAGGATTTTTTTTTTTTTTTACATTAAAAACATGTAGCAGAATACATATTGCCCAAAATGTATAAAGACATTTGATTTTTATTTTCCTTTTTTATTATTGGATGTTTTATAGCAGAATGTATTCTGCTACATGTTTTTGATAAAAAAAAAAAAATACTAAAAAGTGTATATTGATTGAAACAATTTTGAAAAAATATATATATATTTTTTACTTTCTGCTATAAAACATCCAATAATAAAAAAGGAAAATATATTTTTTTATTTTCCCTTTTTATTATTGGATGTTTTATAGCAGAAAGTAAAAAAATATTTTTTTTTCAAAATTGTTTCAATCAATATACGCTTTTTGGGATTTTTTTTTTAAATCAAAAACATGTAGCAGAATACATATTGCCCAAAATGTATAAAGGCATTTGATTTTTATTTTCCTTTTTTATTATTGGATGTTTTATAGCAGAATGTATTTTGCTACATGTTTTTGATAAAAAAAAAATACAAAAATACTAAAAAGTGTATATTGATTGAAACAATTTTGAAAAAAAATATATATATTTTTTACTTTCTGCTATAAAACATCCAATAATAAAAAAGGAAAATATATTTTTTTATTTTTTTTTGCACTATAAACAAAAAAGGCCAACTATTTTGAATATATATAGATATTCAAAATTGTTGGCCTTTTTTTGTTTATAGTGCAAAAAAATATATTTTTTTTATTTTCCTTTTTTATTATTGGATGTTTTATAGCAGAAAGTAAAAAAATATTATTTTTTTTCAAAATTGTTCCAATCAATATACGCCTTTTGGGATTTTTTTATTTATATTTTTACATCAAAAACATGTAGCAGAATACATATTGCCCAAAATGTATAAAGACATTTGATTTTGATTTTCCTTTTTTATTATTGGATGTTTTATGTATTCTGTTACATGTTTTTAATTTTAAAAAAAATACTAAAAAGTGTATATTGATTGAAACAATTTTGAAAAAAATATATATATTTTTTTTACTTTCTGCTATAAAACATCCAATAATAAAAAAGGAAAATACATTTTTTTTATTTAATTTTTTTGCACTATAAACAAAAAAGGCCAACTATTTTGAATATATATAGATATTCAAAATTGGTGGCTTGTAGGATTTTTTTTTTTTTTTTACATTAAAAACATGTAGCAGAATACATATTGCCCAAAATGTATAAAGACATTTGATTTTTATTTTCCTTTTTTATTATTGGATGTTTTATAGCAGAATGTATTCTGCTACATGTTTTTGATAAAAAAAAAAAAATACTAAAAAGTGTATATTGATTGAAACAATTTTGAAAAAATATATATATATTTTTTACTTTCTGCTATAAAACATCCAATAATAAAAAAGGAAAATATATTTTTTTATTTTCCCTTTTTATTATTGGATGTTTTATAGCAGAAAGTAAAAAAATATTTTTTTTTCAAAATTGTTTCAATCAATATACGCTTTTTGGGATTTTTTTTTTAAATCAAAAACATGTAGCAGAATACATATTGCCCAAAATGTATAAAGGCATTTGATTTTTATTTTCCTTTTTTATTATTGGATGTTTTATAGCAGAATGTATTTTGCTACATGTTTTTGATAAAAAAAAAATACAAAAATACTAAAAAGTGTATATTGATTGAAACAATTTTGAAAAAAAATATATATATTTTTTACTTTCTGCTATAAAACATCCAATAATAAAAAAGGAAAATATATTTTTTTATTTTTTTTTGCACTATAAACAAAAAAGGCCAACTATTTTGAATATATATAGATATTCAAAATTGTTGGCCTTTTTTTGTTTATAGTGCAAAAAAATATATTTTTTTTATTTTCCTTTTTTATTATTGGATGTTTTATAGCAGAAAGTAAAAAAATATTATTTTTTTTCAAAATTGTTCCAATCAATATACGCCTTTTGGGATTTTTTTATTTATATTTTTACATCAAAAACATGTAGCAGAATACATATTGCCCAAAATGTATAAAGACATTTGATTTTGATTTTCCTTTTTTATTATTGGATGTTTTATGTATTCTGTTACATGTTTTTAATTTTAAAAAAAAATACTAAAAAGTGTATATTGATTGAAACAATTTTGAAAAAAATATATATATTTTTTTTACTTTCTGCTATAAAACATCCAATAATAAAAAAGGAAAATACATTTTTTTTATTTAATTTTTTTGCACTATAAACAAAAAAGGCCAACTATTTTGAATATATATAGATATTCAAAATTGGTGGCTTGTAGGATTTTTTTTTTTTTTTTACATTAAAAACATGTAGCAGAATACATATTGCCCAAAATGTATAAAGACATTTGATTTTTATTTTCCTTTTTTATTATTGGATGTTTTATAGCAGAATGTATTCTGCTACATGTTTTTGATAAAAAAAAAAAAAAATACTAAAAAGTGTATATTGATTGAAACAATTTTGAAAAAATATATATATATTTTTTACTTTCTGCTATAAAACATCCAATAATAAAAAAGGAAAATATATTTTTTTATTTTCCCTTTTTATTATTGGATGTTTTATAGCAGAAAGTAAAAAAATATTTTTTTTTCAAAATTGTTTCAATCAATATACGCTTTTTGGGATTTTTTTTTTAAATCAAAAACATGTAGCAGAATACATATTGCCCAAAATGTATAAAGGCATTTGATTTTTATTTTCCTTTTTTATTATTGGATGTTTTATAGCAGAATGTATTTTGCTACATGTTTTTGATAAAAAAAAAATACAAAAATACTAAAAAGTGTATATTGATTGAAACAATTTTGAAAAAAAATATATATATTTTTTACTTTCTGCTATAAAACATCCAATAATAAAAAAGGAAAATATATTTTTTTATTTTTTTTTGCACTATAAACAAAAAAGGCCAACTATTTTGAATATATATAGATATTCAAAATTGTTGGCCTTTTTTTGTTTATAGTGCAAAAAAATATATTTTTTTTATTTTCCTTTTTTATTATTGGATGTTTTATAGCAGAAAGTAAAAAAATATTATTTTTTTTCAAAATTGTTCCAATCAATATACGCCTTTTGGGATTTTTTTATTTATATTTTTACATCAAAAACATGTAGCAGAATACATATTGCCCAAAATGTATAAAGACATTTGATTTTGATTTTCCTTTTTTATTATTGGATGTTTTATGTATTCTGTTACATGTTTTTAATTTTAAAAAAAAATACTAAAAAGTGTATATTGATTGAAACAATTTTGAAAAAAATATATATATTTTTTTTACTTTCTGCTATAAAACATCCAATAATAAAAAAGGAAAATACATTTTTTTTATTTAATTTTTTTGCACTATAAACAAAAAAGGCCAACTATTTTGAATATATATAGATATTCAAAATTGGTGGCTTGTAGGATTTTTTTTTTTTTTTACATTAAAAACATGTAGCAGAATACATATTGCCCAAAATGTATAAAGACATTTGATTTTTATTTTCCTTTTTTATTATTGGATGTTTTATAGCAGAATGTATTCTGCTACATGTTTTTGATAAAAAAAAAAAAAATACTAAAAAGTGTATATTGATTGAAACAATTTTGAAAAAATATATATATATTTTTTACTTTCTGCTATAAAACATCCAATAATAAAAAAGGAAAATATATTTTTTTATTTTCCCTTTTTATTATTGGATGTTTTATAGCAGAAAGTAAAAAAATATTTTTTTTTCAAAATTGTTTCAATCAATATACGCTTTTTGGGATTTTTTTTTTAAATCAAAAACATGTAGCAGAATACATATTGCCCAAAATGTATAAAGGCATTTGATTTTTATTTTCCTTTTTTATTATTGGATGTTTTATAGCAGAATGTATTTTGCTACATGTTTTTGATAAAAAAAAAAATACAAAAATACTAAAAAGTGTATATTGATTGAAACAATTTTGAAAAAAAATATATATATTTTTTTACTTTCTGCTATAAAACATCCAATAATAAAAAAGGAAAATATATTTTTTTATTTTTTTTTGCACTATAAACAAAAAAGGCCAACTATTTTGAATATATATAGATATTCAAAATTGTTGGCCTTTTTTTGTTTATAGTGCAAAAAAATATATTTTTTATTTTCCCTTTTTATTATTGGATGTTTTATAGCAGAAAGTAAAAAAATATTTTTTTTTTCAAAATTGTTCCAATCAATATACGCTTTTTG
This sequence comes from Lithobates pipiens, assembly GCF_037356315.1. Lineage (NCBI taxonomy): Eukaryota > Metazoa > Chordata > Amphibia > Anura > Ranidae > Lithobates > Lithobates pipiens. The sequence goes on along the minus strand of NW_027507786.1, from coordinate 21,628,833 downwards.
GGATTTTTTTTTTTTACATCAAAAACATGTAGCAGAATACATATTGCCCAAAATGTATAAAGGCATTTGATTTTTATTTTCCTTTTTTATTATTGGATGTTTTATAGCTGAATGTATTCTGCTACATGTTTTTTATTAAAAAAAAAAATACTAAAAAGTGTATATTGATTGAAACAATTTTGAAAAAAATATATATATTTTTTTTACTTTCTGCTATAAAACATCCAATAATAAAAAAGGAAAATACATTTTTTTTATTTAATTTTTTTGCACTATAAACAAAAAAGGCCAACTATTTTGAATATATATAGATATTCAAAATTGGTGGCTTGTAGGATTTTTTTTTTTTTTTACATTAAAAACATGTAGCAGAATACATATTGCCCAAAATGTATAAAGACATTTGATTTTTATTTTCCTTTTTTATTATTGGATGTTTTATAGCAGAATGTATTCTGCTACATGTTTTTGATAAAAAAAAAAAAAATACTAAAAAGTGTATATTGATTGAAACAATTTTGAAAAAATATATATATATTTTTTACTTTCTGCTATAAAACATCCAATAATAAAAAAGGAAAATATATTTTTTTATTTTCCCTTTTTATTATTGGATGTTTTATAGCAGAAAGTAAAAAAATATTTTTTTTTCAAAATTGTTTCAATCAATATACGCTTTTTGGGATTTTTTTTTTAAATCAAAAACATGTAGCAGAATACATATTGCCCAAAATGTATAAAGGCATTTGATTTTTATTTTCCTTTTTTATTATTGGATGTTTTATAGCAGAATGTATTTTGCTACATGTTTTTGATAAAAAAAAAAATACAAAAATACTAAAAAGTGTATATTGATTGAAACAATTTTGAAAAAAAATATATATATTTTTTTACTTTCTGCTATAAAACATCCAATAATAAAAAAGGAAAATATATTTTTTTATTTTTTTTTGCACTATAAACAAAAAAGGCCAACTATTTTGAATATATATAGATATTCAAAATTGTTGGCCTTTTTTTGTTTATAGTGCAAAAAAATATATTTTTTATTTTCCCTTTTTATTATTGGATGTTTTATAGCAGAAAGTAAAAAAATATTTTTTTTTTCAAAATTGTTCCAATCAATATACGCTTTTTGGGATTTTTTTTTTTTACATCAAAAACATGTAGCAGAATACATATTGCCCAAAATGTATAAAGGCATTTGATTTTTATTTTCCTTTTTTATTATTGGATGTTTTATAGCTGAATGTATTCTGCTACATGTTTTTTATTAAAAAAAAAAATACTAAAAAGTGTATATTGATTGAAACAATTTTGAAAAAAAATATATATTTTTTTACTTTCTGCTATAAAACATCCAATAATAAAAAAGAAAAATACATTTTTTTATTTATTTTTTTGCACTTTAAACAAAAAAGGCCAACTATTTTGAATATATATAGATATTCAAAATTGTTGGCCTTTTTTTGTTTATAGTGCAAAAAAATATATATTTTTATTTTCCTTTTTTATTATTGGATGTTTTATAGCAGAATGTATTCTGCTACATGTTTTTGATAAAAAAAAAAAAAAAAAAATACTAAAAAGTGTATATGGATTGAAACAATTTTGAAAAAAAATATATATTTTTTTTACTTTCTGCTATAAAACATCCAATAATAAAAAAGGAAAATACATTTTTTATTTTTTTTGCACTATAAACAAAAAAGGCCAACTATTTTGAATATATATAGATATTCAAAATTGTTGGCCTTTTTTTTGTTTATAGTGCAAAAAAATATATATTTTTATTTTCCTTTTTTATTATTGGATGTTTTATAGCAGAATGTATTCTGCTACATGTTTTTGATTTAATAAAAAAAAAAAAAAAATACTAAAAAGTGTATATTGATTGAAACAATTTTGAAAAAAATAAATATTTTTTTTTACTTTCTGCTATAAAACATCCAATAATAAAAAAGGAAAATATATATTTTTTTTTTTGCACTATAAACAAAAAAGGCCAACTATTTTGAATATATATAGATATTCAAAATTGTTGGCCTTTTTTTTGTTTATAGTGCAAAAAAAAATATATTTTTATTTTCCTTTTTTATTATTGGATGTTTTATAGCAGAATGTATTCTGCTACATGTTTTTGATTTAATAAAAAAAAAAAAATACTAAAAAGTGTATATTGATTGAAACAATTTTGAAAAAAATATATATTTTTTTACTTTCTGCTATAAAACGTCCAATAAAAAAATCGAAAAAATTTCGATGAATGGTGGAGAAGAACTCTTCAGTCTCCTGCACTGCTGCTGAAACAAAACGCCGCCTGCTGTAAGCAGATAAGGCCCCTGCAGTATATTATAGCGCACACAGCGGCCGTATTGTTCTGTAATGGAAGTGGCTGGTCAGGGCCAGCTTGGCCCGCATGGACTCGTGCGATTAAAGCTGGAGTTCTACTTGAAAAGGTGATGCAGTTCGGTAATGTCTCTATTACATTTGCAGCACCCCTTGCTGAAAACCAATTGGCAGTTGATCGCTTTTTATAGGGTAGCTGACATGGCTGGGAGGGGATATGTCACCCCCTTCAATTTCTGTGTTAACCCTCAAAAGCCCGCACCACTGCACCAGTGCACATGGTTTCAGGGTGGTTGCAGCCCCGCCCCATTCACCCGATTGGGTCCCGGTGGACCCGCCCCCCTGGCACCTGACAGGTATGATTATTTGCGGCGGCCTCGAAGCGAAACATCGTCACCACAGCAAAGACACACAATTTGCTGGAAATGAAAATGATCCCCCTGCAGAGGGCTGAACTCAAAGACACCCCAAAAAATCAAAGTGAAGAAATGAAGCAGCAGGCGAGTCCATTCTACCGAAATGTCGTTGTGGCCCCTCAGGATGGTCCTCAGTAGTCTGTGTGGCCCCCATCTGATTGTATTCATGCCTGACAACGTCGGGACATGCTCCTAAAGAGACGACGGGGGGTACCCTGGGGTATCTCCCCCCAGATCTGGACCAGGACATCACTGAGCTCCTGAACAGACCGAGGTGCCACCTGACAGCGTTGGATGGACCGACACGTAATGTCCAGAGATGTTCTATTGTATTTAGGTCAGACGAGTGGGGGAGGGGGGGGGCATTCAATGAATGATATCTATTCCTTCATCCTCCAGGAACTGGCGGCATACCCTCACCCCATGTGGCCGGGTATCGTTGTGCACCAGGAGGAACCCAGGACCCAGTGTAGGGTCTGACAACGGGTCCAAGGATTACATCCCGGTACCTAATGGCAGTCAGGGTGTCATTGTCTAGCATGTAGAGGTCTGTGTGCCCCTCCGTGGATATACCACCCCAGACCATCACCGACCCCCCACCAAACCGGTCATGCCGAACGATGTTACAGGCAGCAGAATGTTCTCCACGGATTCTCCAGACCCCTTCACATCTGTCACATGTGCTCAGGGGGGACCTACACTCATCTGTGAGAAGCACAGGGCGCCAGTGGCGGACTTGCCAATTCTGGTGTCCAATGGCAAATGCCAACTGAGCTCCATGGTGCCAGGCAGTGAGCACAGGGCCCACTAGAGGACGTCGGCCCCACGGGCCACCCTCATGAAGTCTGTTTCTGTTTGGTCACAGACATTTACGCCAGTGATCTGCTGGAGGTCATTTTGTAGGGCTCTGGTAGGGCTCATCCCTTTCCTCCTTGCACAAAGTAACAGATACGGGTCCTGCTGATGGGTTAAGGACCTTCTATGGCCCCGGTCCAGCTCTCCTAGAGTAACTGCCCGTCTCCTGGAATCTCCTCCATGCTCGGAGACACAGAAAACCTTCTGGCTAAGGCGTGTAATGATGTGCCATCCTGGAGGAGCTGAACCACCTGTGCAAACTCTATAGGGTCCAGGTATGGCCTCATGCTACCAGTAGGGACACCAGCCTCTATAGAGTCCAGGTATGGCCTCATGCTACCAGTAGGGACACCAACCTCTATAGGGTCCAGGTATGGCCTCATCCTACCAGTAGGGACACCAACCTCTATGGGGTCCAGGTATGGCCTCATCCTACCAGTAGGGACACCAGCCTCTATAGAGTCCAGGTATGGCCTCATGCTACCAGTAGGGACACCAACCTCTATAGGGTCCAGGTATGGCCTCATGCTACCAGTAGGGACACCAACCTATATAGGGTCCAGGTATGACCTCATGCTACCAGTAGGGACACCAGCCTCTATAGGGTCCAGGTATGGACTCATCCTACCAGTAGGGACACCAGCCACTATGGGGTCCAGGTATGGCCTCATGCTACCAGTAGGGACAGCAGCCTCTATAGGGTCCAGGTATGGCTTCATGCTACCAGTAGTGACACCAACCTCTATAGAGTCCAGGTATGGCCTTATGCTACAATTAGTGACACCAACCTCTATAAGGTCCAGGTATGGCCTCATGCTACCAGTAGGGACACCAGCCACTATGGGGTCCAGGTATGGCCTCATGCTACCAGTAGGGACACCAACCTCTATAGAGTCCAGGTATGGCCTCATGCTACCAGTAGGGACACCAACCTCTATAGAGTCCAGGTATGGCCTCATGCTACCAGTAGGGACACCAACCTCTATAGAGTCCAGGTATGGCCTCATGCTACCAGTAGGGACACCAACCTCTATAGGGTCCAGGTATGGCCTCATGCTACCAGTAGTGACACCAACCTCTATAGAGTCCAGGTATGGCCTCATGCTACAATTAGTGACACCAACCTCTATAGGGTCCAGGTATGGCCTCATCCTACCAGTAGGGACACCAACCTCTATAGGGTCCAGGTATGGCCTCATGCTACCAGTAGGGACACCAGCCTCTATAGGGTCCAGGTATGCCCTTATGCTACCAGTAGGGACACCAGCCTCTATAGGGTCCAGGTATGCCCTTATGCTACCAGTAGGGACACCAGCCTCTATAGGGTCCAGGTATGCCCTTATGCTACCAGTAGGGACACCAGCCTCTATAGGGTCCAGGTATGGACTCATCCTACCAGTAGGGACACCAGCCTCTATAGGGTCCAGGTATGGCCTCATGCTACCAGTAGTGACACTGACCCTTGCCAAATGCAAAACTATTGAAAAACCGTTAGAAAAGATAAGAAGGGGAAAAAACGTCAGTGGCCTCCACCTGTATTCCTGTTTTGGAGGTCATCTCATTGTTGCCCATCTAGCGCACCAATTAGTAATTTCATTGACACCAGAGCAGCTGAAACTGACTGCTACTTACCTGACCAGATCAATATCCCAGGAGTTTTATAGACTTGATGCTATACGCTGATTAAAAAGTGTTCCTTTCATTTTTCTGAGCAGTGTATATACACGGACTCGCAGTGCTGTGGAAATTGGGATCTCTGACCACTCAGAATGGAGACAATTTCATAAATGAGGAAGTCACATCACTTACAGCAATTCAGGAAACTCACCACTAGGTGGCAGCATTGCACCAAATCTGTCTGACATTCAGTCTGTGTAAGTCATTATCAGGATGAATAGAGATATTGGGGGGGCCCGGGGGGGCTTATTTATAAAGCTGCGAATCTGACATTCACCGGACATTCACTGCAGCTGAACCTTCCTGGTCCTTGTGTTTTAAATAACAGGGACTGATTCACCATCAGTGACCATCACATTACTTTATAAATGATGACCACACTGATCCGATGTCTACGGACCCCCAGCGCTGATCCAATGTCTATGAGCCCCAGTGCTAATCTGATGTCTATGGGCCCCAGTGCTGATCCGATGTCTATGAGCCCCAGTGCTAATCTGATGTCTATGGGCCCCAGTGCTGATCCGATGTCTATGAGCCCCAGTGCTAATCTGATGTCTATGGGTCCCATCGCTGATCCGATCTCTGTGGGTCCCAGTGCTGATCCAATGTCTATGGACACCAGCGCTGAACTGATGTCTATGGGCACGCACGCTGATCTGTCTATGGGCACCAGCGCTGATCTGATGTCTATGGGCACCAGCGCTGATCTGATCTTTATGGGTTCCAGCGCTGATCTGATGTTTATGGGCCCCAGCAGACCACGCCAAGGCTCATAAAGTCAGAAATCAGATTGGAATATCAGGGCCACTTACTATTGATTTTCCCTGATGGCAATGGGGTCTTTAGTTCTCCTCTCCAGAAGTCACACAATAAGTTATGACTTATACATGATTGGGGACCTTGGGGCCAGTATAAGTGCCTGGTGTGGGGTCAGATTGTGACTGCCCCCCTATGGGAGCCATTGCTACAAGAGACCTGTCAATCATATCTGTACCAGGCGGAGTCAATCCCAGTTTGTTCTATGGGAGGAAGAGGTAAATGAGGTAACAGTTACATTGTATCAAATATTCAGATATATACAATATATGGCCAAACATATGCGGACACCTGACCGCCACATCCACTATATGGCCAAAAGTATGTGAACCCCCTCCAGATGATGGAGTCCAGGTGTCTCCAGTGAAAGGGCTTGGTAATACTCCATGATGCAAGGACATTGGAGACAATTATGCTCTTCCAGTCTTGTGGTAACAGTTTGGTGAGGACCTAAAGATGTAAAGAAATGGTGTGACTGGTTTGGTGTGGAGGAATGCCACTGTCCTGTGCAGAGCCCTGACCTCATCTCTACTGAACACCTTTAGGATGAGTTGGAACAATGATGGTAAGCTAGGTCTAATTCTTGGTGCCCAACGTGTGGCACACAAACCAGGTCTTCTCATCCAACATGGTAAGCATTTCCATGAGAGTAGAGCCAACTGCATAAAGACATGGCGTGACCAGCTTGGTGTGGAAAAGCCCTGACCTCAACCCTACTGATCACCTTTGGGATGAAGTGGAATGCCAATGGAGATCCAGGTCTTCTCATTCAACATCCATACCTGACCTCAACTTGAATTCTCTTCTGGTGAATTGGCAAAAATACCCACAGGGTATCCTGCACATCCAACATCAGTACCTGACCCGACAAATGGGCACAAGATCCCAGAGACAAACTCCAAAATCTTATGGAAAGTCTTCCAAGAAGACTGTAGAAGGTTAGAGCCACAAAGTGGGGCAACTCCATAAAGACATGGTGTGACCAGTTTGGTGTGGAGGAACTCCAGCCCTGACCTCAACTCTACTGAACACCTTTGAGATGAATCGGAACGCTGATGGTGAGCCAGGTCTTCCCATCCATCATCGGTATATGACCCCACAAATGGCACAAATCCCCACAGACACCCCCCAATCTTATAGAAAGCCTTTCCAGATAAGTGGAGGGTGTTAAGGACTACAAAGAAAGCCAACTCTAAACGAAGAGTGGAGTAAGCTCCATAAAGACCAGTGTGGTGTGGAGGAACTCCAATGTCCTGCACAGAGGCCTGACCTCAACTCTGGGGCAGCTCCATACTAATGATGGGGGGGAGCGGTCATTTGTATTAATGGCTTAGGGGGAAGGGGGCAGGCAACTACATATTAATGGCCATGGGGGTGGGAGACAACTCAGTATTAATAGTCATAGGGTGGGGCAACCCCATATTAAATTGAAATTGTCTGAGAATTGCTACATGTATGCCTGGCATTACGTTTAGGTGAAGGGGAAAGCTTTCATTACATAGCCATCCCAACACAGCACCAGGATCTACAGGATTGTATCATCTCTGAGCCGGTATCTCAGACCAGGACGTAGATGGTGACCCTGGATGATGCCTGAACAAAGATGGCACCATCCTTCTGGAGAGAAAAGCAGGTGAAGGCATTGTCAGGGGGAGTCCTGGGATCTCTGTGGGAGGGAATAAATACCTGGAAGGGGGACACTGACACATCCCTTATCATGAAGCATACAGTGGTGTGAAAAAGTGTTTGCCCCCTTCCTCATTTCCTGTTCCTTTGCATGTTTGTCACACTTAAGTGTTTCGGAACATCAAACCAATTTAAACAATAGTCAAGGACAACACAAGTAAACACAAAATGCAATTTGTAAATGAAGGTGTTTATTATTAAAGGTGAAAAAAAATCCAAACCATCATGGCCCTGTGTGAAAAAGTGATTGCCCCCCTTGTTAAAACATACTATAACTGTGGTTGTCCACACCTGAGTTCAATTTCTCTAGCCACACCCAGGCCTGATTATTGCCACACCTGTTCACAATCAAGGCATCACTTAAATAGGAGCTGCTTGACACAGTAAGGTCCACCAGAAGATCCTTAAAAGCTACACATCATGCCGAGACCCAAAGAAATTCAGGAACAATTGAGAAAGAAAGTAATTGAGATCTATCAGTCTGGAAAGGGTTATAAAGCCATTTCCAAAGCTTTGGGAATCCAGCGAACCACAGTGAGAGCCATTATCCACAAATGGCGAAGACATGGAACAGTGGTGAACCTTCCCAGGAGTGGCCGGCCGCCCAAAATGACCCCAAGAGCGCAGCGACGACTCATCCAAGAGGTCACAAAAGACCCCACAACAACGTCCAAGGAACTGCAGGCCTCACTTGCCTCAGTTAAGGTCAGCGTTCATGCCTCCACCATCAGGAAAAGACTGGGCAAAAATGGCCTGCATGGCAGAGTTCCAAGGAGAAAACCACTGCTGAGCAAAAAGAACATCAAAGCTCGTCTCAATTTCTCCACAACACATCTTGATGATCCCCAAGACTTTTGGGACAACATTCTGTGGAGCGATGAGACAAAAGTGGAACTCTTTGGAAGGTGTGTGTCCAAGTATATCTGGCGTAGAAGGAACACTGCATTTCATAAAAAGAACATTATACCAACAGTAAAATATGGTGGTGGTAGTGTGATGGTCTGGGGCTGTTTTGCTGCTTCAGGACCTGGAAGACTTGCCGTGATAAAAGGAACTATGAATTCTGCTGTCTACCAAGAGATCCTGAAGGAGAATGTCCGACCATCTGTTCGTGTACTCAAGCTGAAACCAACTTGGGTTCTGCAGCAGGACAATGATCCTAAACACACCAGCAAGTCCACCACCGAATGGCTGAAGAAAAACAAAATGAAGACTTTGGAGTGGCCTAGCCAAAGTCCTGACCTGAATCCTATTGAGATGTTGTGGTATGACCTTAAAAAGGCCGTTCATGCTCGAAAACCCTCTAATGTAACTGAATTAGGACAATTCTGCAAAGATGAGTGGGCCAAAATTCCTCCAGGACGCTGTAAAAGCCTCATTGCACGTTATCGCAAACGCTTGGTTGCAGTTGTTGCTGCTAAGGGTGGCCCAACCAGTTATTAGGTTTAGGGGGCAATCACTTTTTCACACAGGGCCATGATGGTTTGGATTTTTTTTCACCTTTAATAATAAACACCTTCATTTACAAATTGCATTTTGTGTTTACTTGTGTTGTCCTTGACTATTGTTTAAATTGGTTTGATGTTCCGAAACACTTAAGTGTGACAAACATGCAAAGGAACAGGAAATGAGGAAGAGGGCAAACACTTTTTCACACCACTGTATATATGATGACAGGTGCCCTTTGCATAGAAGAAGAATTTGATGGAGAAGCTACAGTCAGTGGGCACTGAGGGGTTAAGTCGGTGACCCGCGCAGTAGAGGCGCACCGCGGTGGGTGGAGTTCTTCCCCTTTTCTGATATTGTACCTGCTGGCCATTTATTGATAGAATCCGCTAGAAACATCTGCTGCCGCGGTTTTTAATAACCTCCGACGCGAGCGGTCGCCGTACAGATCGCTGTGGTACCAGCCGCCTCCTCCGGGCTGATTTGTTTGCCAATTAGGAGTGGAGGTGCGTTTGTTTCCTAATATTCCAATTAAAGTGTCCGATTCCGGCACTCCGCCATCCTCAGAAAACAAGAGAACCCATCTAATGATAAGCCAGAGCTGAAAATGCCAGCCGCCTGATGGGGTTAGCGACTCAGGGAGCAAGCAAGTGGCCAGTGAAGTCAGAGCTCTGCATCACAAACCAGCCATTACACATAATGCATTCCTACCCAACAGTGGTCCTCTTAAAAATAAAAAATAAACGTTTAAATGCTAGAAAAAAGAGTTGCAACCTCCAGTGTATTTCCTCACAGTCCCCTACCCAGCTCTTCCCTAATATCCCATCCCCTAAATTGCCCCTAGTCCCCCCCCCACCACCCCACATTCACTGTGGTTCCCTATTCTTAGTTCTGTCCCCTGTATTACCTCCAGTTCCCTCCCCTGCATTGCCCCCAGTTCCCTCCTCTGCATTACCTCCAGTCCCCTCCCCTGCATTGCCCCCAGTTCCCTCCTCTGCATTACCTCCAGTCCCCTCCCCTGCATTACCTCCAATCCCCTCCCCTGCATTACCTCCAGTTCCCTCCCCTGCATTACCTCCAGTCCCCTCCCCTGCATTACCTCCAGTCCCCTCCCCTGCATTACCTCTAGCTCCCACCTCTGCAGTCCCCACTCTTCCAAGTTCCATCCCTTACATTACCTCCATTTTGCTTCCCTACAATACCCCCAGTTCCTTCCCCTGTACTGTACCTCCACCCACCCCCCCCCCCCCCCCCCCAGATAGCCTCCCGTTCCCTCCTCTGCAGTTCCTTCCCCCGCACTCTTCCAAGTTCCATCCCTTTCCCTACAATACCCCCAGTTCCCGCCCCTGCACTCTTCCAGGTCCCCTTTCCTATATTACCTCCAGATCTCTCCTCTATGGTTCAATGTTGTGTAATTTCCTAAGTTCCATCCCCTAAATCACCGCCAATTCCCTACACTGCTTTACCCCCAGTAACCTCTTCTGCAGTTCTCTCCCTTGCACTTTTCCCAATTCCCTACTCTAAGGTTCAACTTCCAGTACTCTTCCAAGTTTCAACCTGTACATAACTTCCAGACCCCTCCCCTGCATTGCCCCCAGTTCCCTGCCCTGCATTGCCCCCAGTTAGTTCCCTGCCCTGCATTGCCCCTAGTTCTTTCCTCTGTGGTTCCCTCTCCTGCAGTTTTCCAAGTTTCCTCCCCTACATTACCTCAATTTCCCTTCCCTACATTGCCTCCAGTTCCCTCTCCTACATTACCCACCGTTGCCTCCCCTGTACTCTTCCAAGTTCCCTCTCCTGCATTACCTCCAGATAGCTACTGTGTGGTTCCCTTTTCTGCACTCTTCTAAGTTCCATCCCCCACATTGTCACTGTTCCCTCCCCTGCACTTTTCCCAGTTCCCTCCCCTACATTACTCCTAGTTCCCTCCCCTGCATTACTCCTAGTTCCCTCCCCTGCTGTTCCCTCTTCTATAATTTTCCAAGTTCTGTTCCCTACATTACCTTGGTTCCCTCCCTTTCATTATTCCCAGTTCTCTCCTCTGCCATTCCCTCCCCTGCACTCTGCCAAGTTCCATCCCCTACATTACCTGCAGTTACCTCTCCTCCATTACCCCCAGTTTTCTCACCTGTGGTTCCTCCTTCTGCACTCCAAGTTCCATTCTCTGCATTACTGCCAAGTCCCTCCCCAGCATTAGTCTCCAGTTCATCCCCTGCACTTTCCCCAGTTCCTGCCCTGTCATTACCCCTAGTTACCTCCTCTGCATTTCCCTCTCCACCCTTACCCCCAAATTTCTCCCCTGCAGTTCCCTCTCCTGTGTTCTTCCAAGTTCCATCCCCTACATTACTGCCAAGTCCCTCCCCTGCTTTACCTTCCAGTCTTCTCCTCTGCAGTTCCCTCCCCTGCAGTTTTCCCAGTTCCTTCCCTGACATTACCCCTAGTTACATGCTCTGCATTTCCCTCTCTTTCATTACCCCCAATTTTCTTGCTTGCATTATCCCCAGTTCATTATTCTGCCATTGACCCCCACCCCCGCACTCCCCCCTGGTCTCCTTCCTTACACTCCACTGCGATTTCCTTATCTTCGACATCTTTGCAGTTCCCTCCCTTACACCTCTCAGGACCCTCCCCTGCATACCTCCTGTTCCCTCCCCTGTGGTGTTTGATTCCTCCCCCTACACCCGCCTTCTCTTGTTATTTCAGCTTCCTGATGATTATCGAAGCCCCAAAATCCAGATCTGTACAGAGGTCACAGGAATTGCCCCAGAAGGCCGGTCACCAACACTCCGACTTCCGATGTTTCCTGAGCAACATCAGAGGTTTTCTCTTTCCGGTTATTGCCGGAGACATTCCGACTCAACGCTCCTTCCAGAAACGACATTTTCATTCTGTTTACCAAACTTTCAATATCCTTCCATTTATACCGAAGAATCATAAAAAACCCTTTTATGAGGTCCTTCGAGGAAATGCAAACGGCCTAATAAAAGTGGCAATATAATAGGGAGGTTTTCCACAGCAGGATATTCTCCATCTTTATTTTATAGCATAGACTTGGCCAGAATATCTCATTACGGGTGGAGGGCAGGAAGTCTATTGTCTGCGATCCCATAAAAGAAAGATATGAAGGCAAACAGTGACCAAGAGAAACATTATAAATATTTCCATATGTGATGGATACATTGGAGACAAAGTAACACTTTTTACTCTCTACATTCAATTCTTATTAAAGAACAAACAAAAATCATCAAACTTTCCCAATATAGAAATATAGAAAACACTGAAATACAGAAAAATATGACAATATAGTAAAAAAATATATATATATATGTGTGTGTGTGTGTGCGCGTATATATATATATATATCTATAAAAGTAAAAAAGTGCAACCAATATAAAAATATAAAAAATGCTAAAAACAAACAACTTAAAATAATGCAATACATATCAAAAGAATAAAATAATAAAAATAGTTTAAAAAAATACTACAATAAATATCAAAATAATAAAAGTTAAATAGTAAGAACAATACAAAAGTAACAAAGTACTAAAACAATGAATGAGTTAATAATACAATAAATATCAAAATTAAAAAAGGTCCCCTCACGGTGGCAGAACTCCAGGGACCAATCACAAGTGCAACCTTTGCGGCCTTGGTAGATACGCCACTGGTCAGTCGCTGTCAGTCACTTTTTGTTTTTTGATTTTTTTTATAATTTTATTGTATTGTATTTTTTTTTTTTTACAATTTTTTTTTTTTTTTACATATATTTTAGGACCCCCGTGGGGGGGGGGGGGGGGGCTTTGGTGAAATATCAGGGGTCTAAACAGAGCCCTGATGTCTCACTTTTGAGACAGAGAAAGGGACTGCGTACGGATTTATCAGTCCCTTTCTCTGCAGCCTCATCTGCACAGAATGAATGAACAGGAGAAGCTCTGTACAGGGGCTTCCTGTTCATTCATATACTGAAGCATAGGAAACATACTGTTCATTAAGACAAGGAAGTGGCAGGTAAATGACACATTTACCGACCCCTTTTCCCGCTCTCAAGTTTGACCGATTCCCCCCACAGCAGCTGGCGGGAGGTGGGAGGGGAAAACCCGGCAGCGCTGCAGGGGGCCAGGGAAGCACACAAGTGCCCGGGGCAGCAGAACAGGGATAGGGAAGTGGTGGGTGTGGCATGTAGAGGAACCAATGCTCTCCATTTCCATCCTGCAGCTGCTGATGGAGCAGCTGGAGGGGCCGCCCCCCATCACATTTTACTATGCTTCAGTTATGAAAGTCAGTGATCGGTACAGATCCATTCTGTCCATTCAGAAAAGGAAGGGCTGGTAAATTACATTACTCTTACCTGAAAGCATCCCCCCAGCAGCAGATGGGGGGAGGGGGGGTTAGGTGGAAACCAGCAGAGCTATGGGGGGGGGGGGTGAGGGCACCAAGGGAGCACACAGGGGCCCAGGGGCAGCAGGACCTGGACAGGAGGGGGTGGCAGCATATAGAGGAACCAATTCTCTCCATTTCCCTCCTGCAGCCACTGAATTTCTGTGGGAGGGAGGAGAGGAGAAGCGGGCATTCAGCTTCTACATGGAGGGAATAATAAATAAAAGTCCTGATAAAAGTCCTAATAAAAGTCCTATTAATCCCAAAGTGCAAATCAGCTTTATGATCTGTACAACAAACATCACTGCCCGAGCAGCGGCAGCCCATCCATTAGAGGCGCCCGGGTGCCGCCCCCTCTGTCACCCCACCCCCTCTGTGTAGAATGGATAGATTCATGCATTGCATGAATCTATCCATGGCCGCTGTAGCAACCCCTATTCAGGTGTCTCGCCCCTTTTTGGATGCTGGGTGCCTGAATTACAGCGGTGGGGGGGGGGGGGGGGGCGGGGGGGTTTAAGCACCTGATTAGAGACAGAGGCTGTAATAAGCTTCAAAAAAGGTAGACTCAGAGCGCAGAGCATTGTGCTTGGAGCCCACCCAGGTGTGTGAGAAAAGCGAATGAATATTCCCTTTTCTAACACTGAACCGTCTCTCCGCCAATCAGGAGGCGAGGGTCTAATATCCGTCACCTGATTGGCTGAAGGCACAGGCTCTCTCCGATTGGACGCTGATCAGGAAGAAAGAAGAGACAAATGGAGGACACAGGAGCCACCGCCTGACCCGCTGCGCTTCCCACCATCCCACAGCTCGCCGCCGTCACTCGCTGCCTGACCCCCCCCCCCCCACCAAGATGGGGTAAGTGCCGGGCAGTCAGTGAGCTGGCAGGCGGGGGGGGGGGGTGGCTCGTCAGAGTGGCTGCATTTGATGGGTCAAGTGGCTGCTATTGATGGGCACAGTGGCTGCAATATATGGGCACAGTGGCTGCAATTGATGGGTACAGTGGCTACATTTCATGGGCACAGTGAGGCTGCATTTAATGGGCACAGTGAGGCTGCAATATATGGGCACAGTGAGGCTGCATTTGATGGACACAGTGAGGCTGCAATATATGGGCACAGTGAGGCTGCATTTGATGGACACAGTGAGGCTGCATTTGATGGGCACAGTGAGGCTGCATTTGATGGACACAGTGAGGCTGCATTTGATGGGCATAGTGAGGCTGCATTTGATGGGCACAGTGAGGCTGCATTTGATGGGCACAGTGAGGCTGCATTTGATGGGTTTTTTTCAGTATTTTTCAGAATTTTACAAACATTTTGAGCACCAGCCACCACTGGTCCCGAGTGTTACTGAAAACACATTTCCTCTTTTAGGAAGATCTTGGCACCGTTGGGGGGGGGGGGGGGGGATTTACTAAAACTGGAGCACTCAGAATCTTGCCGGCTCTTCTTACTACTGTTGCATTGGAGTGTGTTGGGACACATCAGGCCTCGGCTCCTGTGAGCGGACCTGGTGAATGGATTGAGTTGTCCCTACCTTTCTTCTTTTCCACTCAGAATCTGGTGCAGCTGAGCATAGGAGCCAATCAGCTTCTAACTTCAGCTTGTTCAGTTAAGCTCTGACAATAAAACCTGGCCGCTGATTGGTCACTATGCAGAGTTGCACCAGATTCTATGTTCTCCAGTTTTGGTAAATGAAACCCCCCCCCCCCCGCTCTTTCCCAATTCAAGGTAATAATTCCCCTGAGATAGAAGAATTTGGGGTTCAGGAAGGATTTATGAAGTCAGTGAAGTTCCGTGACATTCCATACAAAGCACCCCCCCCCCCCCCATCACCACATGAAAATCAACCAATAAATGATGATTGGAAGTGCGGAGTGTGAAGGGAGATATTAGTGGATAAAATGCATTATGTAAGCGACCCCCAAATCCTGGCAAGATGCAAAACTCCGACACCTCCAGGAGGCAACCCCTCCCCCCCCCCCCCCCGCACACACCTGACATCTCCGAGCTGAAAATCCTCGGAAGAGTCATTAATGTTCCCAGAGACGGAACGCCGGGATTCCAGAGAAGGTCAAAGCGCAGCAACAAAGGGGATCATGTGACCCGACGCCGCAAATTCCAAAATGGAGCAACGCAAAAAATCATAGAGAAGAGCGAATGGGGAGGAAATCCAAGAAAATAAAAAAACATAATAATATCAAATAATATACATTTCATAGTCCAATGATGTCATTGCAATTTGCAAGTGGTTTACCGGAGTTATGGGTGAAGATATCAGACAACTCCGGTAACCTTTTTATTTGCCGGCGGCCGGCTTTCTGATGAGCCACTGGAATGCTTTCAGAAGCGCCGGGAGGGGAAGCCAAGAGGTCCATGGCAACTCTGGAGGAGCTGCAGAGATCCACAGCTCAGGGGGGAGAATCTGTCCACAGGACAACTATTAGTCGTCTCTCCACAAATCTGCCCTTTATGGAAGAGTGACAAGAAGAAAGACATTGGAGGAAGAAAGTCATAAGAAGTCCTGTTTGTAGTTTGTGAGAAGCCATGTGGGGGAGGGGGCAGCAAACATGTGGAAGAAGGTGATCTGGTCAGAGGAGACCAAAATTCTACTTTATGGCCTAAAAGCAAAACGCTATGTGTGGGGGAAACTAACACTGCCCATCCCCCGAACACACCATCCCCACCGTGAGACATGGTGGTGGCAGCATCATGTGGTGGGGATGGTTTTCTTCAGCAGGGACAGGGAAGCTGGTCAGAGTTGATGGGAAGATGGATGGAGACAAATACAGGACAATCTTAGAAGAAAACCTGTTAGAGTCGCCCAGGCATGTACTGGCCATCGGGACTACCGGGAGTTTCCCGGTGGGCCAATGGCTCAGTGGGCCACTTTAATGTAAGGGGGCTGGTGATGGGACACTCTGATGTAAGGGGGCTGGTGATGGGACACTCTGATGTAAGGGGGCTGGTGATGGGACACTCTGATGTAAGGGGGCTGGTGATGGGACACTCTGATGTAAGGGGGCTGGTGATGGGACACTCTGATGTAAGGGGGCTGGTGATGGGACACTCTGATGTAAGGGGGCTGGTGATGGGACACTCTGATGTAAGGGGCTGGTGATGGGACACTCTGATGTAAGGGGGCTGGTGATGGGACACTCTGATGTAAGGGGGCTGGTGATGGGACACTCTGATGTAAGGGAGCTGGTGATGGGACACTCTGATGTAAGGGGGCTGGTAATGGGACACTCTGATGTAAGGGGCTGGTGATGGGACACTCTGATGTAAGGGGGCTGGTGATGGGACACTCTGATGTAAGGGGGCTGGTGATGGGACACTCTGATGTAAGGGGGCTGGTGATGGGACACTCTGATGTAAGGGGGGTGGTGATGGGACACTCTGATGTAAGGGGGCTGGTGATGGGACACTCTGATGTAAGGTGGTGGTGATGGGACACTCTGATGTAAGGGGGCTGGTGATGGGACACTCTGATGTAAGGGGGCTGGTGATGGGACACTCTGATGTAAGGGGGTGGTGATGGGACACTCTGATGTAAGGGGGCTGGTGATGGGACACTCTGATGTAAGGGGGCTGGTGATGGGACACTCTGATGTAAGGGGGTGGTGATGGGACACTCTGATGTAAGGGGGTGGTGATGGGACACTCTGATGTAAGGGGGTGGTGATGGGACACTCTGATGTAAGGGGGTGGTGATGGGACACTCTGATGTAAGGGGGTGGTGATGGGACACTCTGATGTAAGGGGGTGGTGATGGGACACTCTGATGTAAGGGGGCTGGTGATGGGACACTCTGATGTAAGGGGGCTGGTGATGGGACGCTCTGATGTAAGGGGGTGGTGATGGGACACTCTGATGTAAGGGGCTGGTGATGGGACACTCTGATGTAAGGGGGTGGTGATGGGACACTCTGATGTAAGGGGCTGGTGATGGGACACTCTGATGTAAGGGGGCTGGTGATGGGACACTCTGATATAAGGGAGTGCTGGTGATGGGACACTCTGATGTAAGGGGGCTGGTGATGGGACACTCTGATGTAAGGGGGCTGGTGATGGGACACTCTGATGTAAGGGGGCTGGTGATGGGACACTCTGATGTAAGGGGGTGCTGATGTGACACACTCTGATGTAAGGGGGCTGGTGATGGGACACTCTAAATGTAAGTGGGCCGGTCTGGATGAAGTCCAGGGCCAAATTTCTGTCCCAGTCCAGCCCTGGAGTCGGCAGAAGACTTGAGACCGGGGCGGAGGTTCCCCTTCCAGCAGGACAACGACCCGAAACATCCAGCCAGAGCTACAATGGAATGGGTTACATCAAAGCATATTCATGTGTTAGAATGGCCCAGTCACAGTCCAGACCTAAATCCCATTGAGAATCTGTGGCAAGACTTGAAAATTGCTGATCACAGACGCTCTCCATCCAATCTGACAGAGCTTGAGATATTTTACAAAGAAGAAGAATGGGCAGAAATGTCCTCTCAAGATGGGCAAAGCTGGTAGAGACACCCCCAAAAAGACTTGTAGAGAAAGGGGGTTCTACAAAGTATTGACTCCGGGGGGCGCCATACAAATGCCCCTCCCCCACACTTCTCACATATTTATTTGTATCATTTATCATTTTCCTTCCACTTCACAATTATGTGACACTTTGTGTTGGTCCATCACATAAAATCCCAATAAAATACATGTATGGTTTTGGTCGTAACAAAATGTGGGGAATTTCGAGGGGTGTGAATACTTTTTCAAGGCACTGTATATTGTTCTTTTTTCAAAAAAATCATTAAATATATTAATTTTTTTACTAAAAAAAATAGCATTTGAAAAACCGCTGTGCAAATACCATGTGACATAAAAAATTTGCAACGATCGCCATTTTATTCTCTAGGGTGTGTGCTTTAAAAAAAAAAAAAAAAAAAAAGAAGAAAAAAAAAAAAAAAAAATATATATATATATATATATATATATATAATCTACTGTGTATATATATATATATGTATATATATATATATATATATATATATATATATATATATATATATATATATATATATATATATATATACATATATAGCTAGATAGATAGATAGAGATATATAGATAGAGATATATAGCTGTATATACAGATATATCTATATCTATATATATATATATATATATATATATATATATATATATATATCTATATCTATATATATATATATATATATATATATCTATATCTATATATATATATGAAGATGGGCTGAGCTTCATCGTAACGTTGGCAATAAAAACACCTTTTTAAATCTCTTAGGATTTATATATATATATATATAATTATATAATGTTTGGGGGTTGTAAGTAATTTTCTAGCAAAAAATACAGATTTAAACCCGTAAACAAAAAGTGGCAGAAAAGTTCTGGTCTCCAAGTGGGTAAAGTCCAAATGAGAACCCGGTACTGAGCTTGTTTCTGCCCGATCCCAATCACATTCCCCAACATGACCACTAGAGGGGAGCATTGAGAAGACTGTATACAAGATAAAGAAAACATGGAACAGCAAAATACGTACAAAAGTCATGCAGAAATGTCTGGTGTGTGAATGTTCCAATAACTGACATCCGATACTTCCAAATGAAGAAGAAGCTCACCTTCTCCAGCTGGTGAATGGCCTCCTCCATGGAGCACAGCGAGGCCAGCGTCCGCAGCGCAGCCGGGTACAGGCACTTGAACTGATCCTGGCGCAGAACTTTGAACAGACCAACAACGGCCTCTTCCTGAAAAACATTCATGTGAAATATTACTGCATGTACATGGGGAGCTTTTAGAAAAAAAAAATTATATATATATATATATATATATATTTTTTTTTTAATAAAATAAAAAAATTTTGAACATTAGTTTCTTTTTATTAACTCAAATTTATTGATATCACAAAGGGGCCGACAGCAATAAAATTGCTATTCTCCCCCCTAGTCAGCTCCATCTAGTGGCCATAGTGAGATTTTTTTTTTACAGAGGTATTTCAGAAAAGAAATACCGCATTATGGCCACCAGATGGAGCCAACAATCATAGGAGATAATCATATCACACAAAAACACGGCGATCCTTTCTTGTACCTGTGTGAATGCTTCAAGGGTTAGTTCATCTTTATAGAAAACATGAAAAGGTGAAGTAACAAGCAGACACGCTCCCCAACTCCCCAGTCCCCACTGCACCTACCCCCGGGGTTGCTGAGCTGACAGCACCCCCCCATAGCCGCTCCATCGATGCGGGGATTTGAAATAGGTTGGACTTGACGGACTTGTGTCTTTTTTTGAACCTCACCTACTATGTAACTATGTAAGTCCCTGTTCTTCGGGGATCTCCCCACTGCTCTCCACCCTGACACCCCCTATGATGGTCCCAGGCACTGAAGGAGGAGAGGGAAGCTCCAGCAGTTGGGAGTAAAAAATGTAAACAGTTTCTTGGCCGCTGCAGCAGCTGGGAGATTGTTTACATGCTGATATGATCCCTAACACAGCAGCACTTAGACTGGGAGAGGGAGGGGCAGTATTTGGAGCCAGCAGGTGTGCTCCATGGACATTGCTGAAGAAGAATTGGCTGATAGGAGGAAAGGGCATGTGGGCGGGGCCAGAGAACATTGTCATAATAATTCATTCCTGGGTACCACTAACAGGCCTGTTGCCATAGATTGTGTGCAAGCCTGAGTCCCCACCGCATGTACAGTACCTTCCCATGCAACAACTACTCCACCCAGCATCCTCCCCTCACCTGTACAGTGTCTTACAAAGGAATGGCTACTTCACCCCACAACCGGGGGGCGTAAATGCAAACTGGCTCCATGCTCTATGGGGCCTGCGTGGCTCCCCTGTACACATGGACAGGAGGGGCGACATGTAGAGAACTGATCCCTCCATTTTCCTCCTGCAGCTGAAAACTGGGTTCTCTTCCTCTCCTTCTTGCAGGAATTAAGTGACTGCAGGAGAAAAATGGTTCTCTATATGCTTCCCCCACTGCCCCTCCTATCCAGGTCCTGCTTCCCCCACTGCCTCTCCTATCCAGGTCCTGCTGCCCCCACTGCCCCTCCTATCCAGGTCCTGCTGCCCCCACTGCCCCTCCTATCCGGGTCCTACTGCCCCCACTGCCCCTCCTATCCAGGTCCTGCTGCCCCCACTGCCCCTCCTATCCAGGTCCTGCTGCCTCCACTGCCCCTCCTATCCAGGTCCTGCTGCCCCCACTGCCCCTCCTATCCAGGTCCTGCTGCCTCCACTGCCCCTCCTATTCAGGTCCTGCTGTCCCCACTGCCCCTCCTATCCAGGTCCTGCTGCCCCCACTGCCCCTCCTATCCAGGTCCTGCTTCCCCCACTGCCCCTCCTATCCGGGTCCTACTGCCTCCACTGCCCCTCCTATCCAGGTCCTGCTGCCCCCACTGCCCCTCCTATCCAGGTCCTGCTTCCCCCACTGCCCCTCCTATCCGGGTCCTACTGCCCCCACTGCCCCTCCTATCCAGGTCCTGCTTCCCCCACTGCCCCTCCTATCCAGGTCCTGCTGCCCCCACTGCCCCTCCTAGCCAGGTCCTGCTGCCCCTCCTATCCAGGTTCTGCTGCCCCCACTGCCCCTCCTATCCAGGTCCTGCTGCCCCCACTGCCCCTCCTATCCAGGTCCTGCTGCCCCCACTGTCCCTCCTATCCAGGTCCTGCTGCCCCCACTGCCCCTCCTATCCGGGTCCTACTGCCCCCACTGCCCCTCCTATCCAGGTCCTGCTGCCCCCACTGCCCCTCCTATCCAGGTCCTGCTGCCCCCACTGCCCCTCCTATCCAGGTCCTGCTGCCCCCACTGCCCCTCCTATCAAGGTCCTGCTGCCCCCACTGCCCCTCCTATCCAGGTCCTGCTTCCCCCACTGCCCCTCCTATCCAGGTCCTGATGCCCCCACTGCCCCTCCTATCCAGGTCCTGCTGCCCCTCCTATCCAGGTCCTGCTGCCCCCACTGCCCCTCCTATCCAGGTCCTGCTGCCCCCACTGCCCCTCCTATCCAGGTCCTGCTGCCCCCACTGCCCCTCCTATCCAGGTCCTGCTGCCCCCACTGCCCCTCCTATCCGGGTCCTACTGCCCCCACTGCCCCTCCTATCCAGGTCCTGCTGCCCCCACTGCCCCTCCTATCCAGGTCCTGCTGCCCCCACTGCCCATCCTATCCAGGTCCTGCTGTCCCCACTGCCCCTCCTATCCGGGTCCTACTGCCCCCACTGCACCTCCTATCCAGGTCCTGCTGCCCCCACTGCCCATCCTATCCAGGTCCTGCTGCCCCCGCCTCCCCCACTGCCCCTCCTATCCAGGTCCTGCTGCCCCCACTGCCCCTCCTATCCAGGTCCTGCTGCCCCCACTGCCCCTCCTATCCAGGTCCTTCTACCCCCGCTGCCCCTCAGAGCTTCCTCTACCTCTCCCAACCCCCTCCCCCTCCCCTCTCCTCCTTGGCTGCTGCTGGGGGGGGGGGGGGGGGGGAGGATGCTTTCAGGATAGAGAGGTGTCATTTGCTGGTCCCTTCCTTTTGTGAATTTTCATGTGATCTGTGCCGATCACTGACTGTTCATTCATAACTGAAGCATAGTAAACTGTGTTTTCTATGCCACAGTTTGGGAATAAATGGGAGGGTCTCTACAGAGCTCTTCCTGTCCATTAATTCTGTGCAGCCGAGGCTTTAATCTGCCTCTCATGTGAAACATCCGAGGTGTGTTTAGACCTCCCTGAAATCTTACCAAAGCACCCCCCCCCCCCCCCCAACAGGGCTCCTAAAAGATTGTAACAATGAATTAAAAAACAAAATAACAAAAATAAAAAACTACTGACACCGTCCTCTGCCCTACTGACACCGTCCTCTGCCCTACTGACACCGTCCACTGCCCTACTGACACCGTCCTCTGCCCTACTGACACCGTCCACTGCCCTACTGACACCGTCCTCTGCCCTACTGACACCGTCCACTGCCCTACTGACACCGTCCTCTGCCCTACTGACACCGTCCTCTGCCCTACTGACACCGTCCTCTGCCCTACTGACACCGTCCACTGCCCTACTGACACCGTCCTCTGCTCTACTGACACCGTCCACTGCTCTACTGACACCGTCCACTGCCCTACTGACACCGTCCACTGCTCTACTGACACCGTCCACTGCCCTACTGACACCGTCCTCTGCTCTACTGACACCGTCCACTGCCCTACTGACACCGTCCTCTGCTCTACTGACACCGTCCACTGCCCTACTGACACCGTCCTCTGCTCTACTGACACCATCCACTGCCCTACTGACACCGTCCTCTGCCCTACTGACACTGTCCACTGCCCTACTGACACCATCCACTGCCCTACTGACACCGTCCACTGCCCTACTGACACCGTCCACTGCTCTACTGACACCGTCCACTGCCCTACTGACACCGTCCTCTGCTCTACTGACACCGTCCACTGCCCTACTGACACCGTCCTCTGCTCTACTGACACCGTCCACTGCCCTACTGACACCGTCCTCTGCTCTACTGACACCATCCACTGCCCTACTGACACCGTCCTCTGCCCTACTGACACTGTCCACTGCCCTACTGACACCATCCACTGCCCTACTGACACCATCCACTGCCCTACTGACACCGTCCACTGCTCTACTGACACCGTCCACTGCCCTACTGACACCGTCCTCTGCCCTACTGACACCATCCACTGCTCTAGGGACACCATCCACTACTCTACTGACACCATCCACTGCCCTACTGACACCGTCCACTGCCCTACTGACACCATCCACTGCCCTACTGACACCGTCCACTGCCCTACTGACACCGTCCTCTGCTCTACTGACAGCATCCACTACTCTACTGACACCATCCACTGCTCTACTGACACCATCCACTGCCCTACTGACACCGTCCACTGCTCTGCTGACACCGTCCACTGCTCTACTGACACCGTCCACTGCCCTACTGACACCATCCACTACTCTACTGACACCATCCACTGCCCTACTGACACCATCCACTGCTCTGCTGACACCGTCCACTGCTCTACTGACACCGTTCACTGCCCTACTGACACCATCCACTGCCCTACTGACACCGTCCTCTGCTCTACTGACACCGTCCACTGCTCTACTGACACCGTCCACTGCTCTACTGACACCATCCACTGCCCTACTGACACCATCCACTGCTCTACTGACACCATCCACTGCCCTACTGACACCATCCACTGCCCTACTGACACCATCCACTGCTCTACTGACACCATCCACTACTCTACTGACACCACCCACTGCCCTACTGACACCATCCACTGCTCTACTGACACCATCCACTACTCTACTGACACCATCCACTGCCCTACTGACACTGTCCACTGCTCTACTGACACCATCCACTACTCTACTGACACTGTCCACTGCCCTACTGACACCATCCACTACTCTACTGACACCGTCCACTGCCCTACTGACACTGTCCACTGACACCATCCACTGCTCTACTGACACCATCCACTGCCCTACTGACACCGTCCACTGCTCTACTGACACCGTCCACTGCTCTACTGACATCATCCACTGCCCTACTGACACCGTCTACTGCTCTACTGACACCGTCCACTGCTCTACTGACACTATCCACTGCCCTACTGACACCATCCACTGCCCTACTGACACCATCCACTGCCCTACTGACACCATCCACTGCTCTACTGACACCATCCACTGCTCTACTGACACCATCTACTGCCCTACTGACACCGTCTACTGCTCTACTGACACCGTCCACTGTTCTACTGACATCATCCACTGCCCTACTGACACCGTCTACTGCTCTACTGACACCGTCCACTGCTCTACTGACACTATCCACTGCCCTACTGACACCGTCCACTGCTCTACTGACACCATCTACTGCCCTACTGACACCGTCCACTGCTCTACTGACACCGTCCACTGCTCTACTGACACCGTCCACTGCCCTACTGACACCGTCCACTGCTCTACTGACACCGTCCACTGCCCTACTGACACCGTCCACTGCTCTACTGACACCGTCCACTGCCCTACTGACACCGTCCTCTGCCCTACTGACACCGTCCACTGCCCTACTAACACCGTCCACTGCCCTACTGACATCATCCACTGCTCTACTGACACCATCCACTGCCCTACTGACACCGTCCACTGCTCTACTGACACCGTCCACTGCTCTACTGACACCATCTACTGCCCTACTGACACCTTCCACTGCTCTACTGACACCGTCCACTGCCCTACTGACACCGTCCACTGCCCTGCTGACACCGTCCACTGCTCTACAGACACCGTCCACTGCCCTACTGACACCGTCCACTGCTCTACTGACACCGTCCACTGCCCTACTGACACCGTCCTCTGCCCTACTGACACCGTCCTCTGCTCTACTGACACCATCCACTGCCCTACTGACACCGTCCACTGCTCTACTGACACCGTCCACTGCCCTACTGACACCGTCCTCTGCTCTACTGACACCATCCACTGCCCTACTGACACCGTCCACTGCTCTACTGACACCGTCCACTGCCCTACTGACACCGTCCACTGCTCTACTGACACCGTCCACTGCCCTACTGACACCGTCCTCTGCTCTACTGACACCGTCCACTGCCCTACTGACACCGTCCTCTGCTCTACTGACACCGCCCACTGCCCTACTGACACCGTCCTCTGCTCTACTGACACCGTCCACTGCCCTACTGACACCGTCCTCTGCCCTACTGACACTGTCCACTGCCCTACTGACACCATCCACTGCCCTACTGACACCATCCACTGCTCTGCTGACACCGTCCACTGCTCTACTGACACCGTTCACTGCCCTACTGACACCATCCACTGCCCTACTGACACCGTCCTCTGCTCTACTGACACCGTCCACTGCTCTACTGACACCGTCCACTGCTCTACTGACACCATCCACTGCCCTACTGACACCATCCACTGCCCTACTGACACCATCCACTGCTCTACTGACACCATCCACTGCCCTACTGACACCATCCACTGCCCTACTGACACCATCCACTGCTCTACTGACACCATCCACTGCTCTACTGACACCATCCACTACTCTACTGACACCACCCACTGCCCTACTGACACCATCCACTGCTCTACTGACACCATCCACTACTCTACTGACACCATCCACTGCCCTACTGACACCGTCCACTGCTCTACTGACACCATCCACTACTCTACTGACACCGTCCACTGCCCTACTGACACCATCCACTACTCTACTGACACCGTCCACTGCCCTACTGACACTGTCCACTGACACCATCCACTGCTCTACTGACACCATCCACTGACCTACTGACACCATCCACTGCTCTACTGACACCATCTACTACTCTACTGACACCATCCACTACTCTACTGACACCATCCACTACTCTACTGACACCGTCCACTACTTTACTGACACCGTCCACTGACCTGACACCGTCCACTGCTCTACTGACACCATTCACTGCTCTACTGACACCATCCACTGCTCTACTGACACCATCTACTGCCCTACTGACACCGTCTACTGCTCTACTGACACTGTCCACTGTTCTACTGACATCATCCACTGCCCTACTGACACC
The DNA here is from genome assembly GCF_037356315.1 of Lithobates pipiens. Classification (NCBI taxonomy): domain Eukaryota; kingdom Metazoa; phylum Chordata; class Amphibia; order Anura; family Ranidae; genus Lithobates; species Lithobates pipiens. The sequence continues at coordinate 21,602,566 of NW_027507786.1, read as the reverse complement.
GTCTACTGCTCTACTGACACCGTCCACTGCTCTACTGACACTATCCACTGCCCTACTGACACCGTCCACTGCTCTACTGACACCATCTACTGCCCTACTGACACCGTCCACTGCTCTACTGACACCGTCCACTGCCCTACTGACACCGTCCACTGCTCTACTGACACCGTCCACTGCCCTACTGACACCGTCCACTGCTCTACTGACATCGTCCACTGCCCTACTGACACCGTCCTCTGCCCTACTGACACCGTCCACTGCCCTACTAACACCGTCCACTGCCCTACTGACATCATCCACTGCTCTACTGACACCATATACTGCCCTACTGACACGTCCACTGCTCTACTGACACCATCCACTGCCCTACTGACACCGTCCACTGCTCTACTGACACCGTCCACTGCTCTACTGACACCATCTACTGCCCTACTGACACCTTCCACTGCTCTACTGACACCGTCCACTGCCCTACTGACACCGTCCACTGCCCTGCTGACACCGTCCACTGCTCTACAGACACCGTCCACTGCCCTACTGACACCGTCCACTGCTCTACTGACACCGTCCACTGCCCTACTGACACCGTCCTCTGCCCTACTGACACCGTCCTCTGCCCTACTGACACCATCCACTGCCCTACTGACACTGTCCACTGCCCTACTGACACCGTCCACTGCTCTTCTGACACCATCCACTGCCCTACTGACACCGTCCACTGCCCTACTGACACCGTCCACTGCTCTACTGACACCGTCCACTGCTCTACTGACACCGTCCACTGCCCTACTGACACCGTCCACTGCTCTACTGACACCGTCCACTGCCCTACTGACACCGTCCACTGGTCTACTGACACGTCCACTGCCCTACTGACACCGTCCTCTGCTCTACTGACACCTTCCACTGCTCTGACACCGTCCTCTGCTCTACTGACACCATCCACTGCTCTACTGACACCGTCCACTGCTCTACTGACACCGTCCTCTGCTCTACTGACTCCATCCACTGCTCTACTGACTCCATCCACTGCTCTACTGACACCATCCACTGACATACTGACACCGTCCACAGCTCTGCTGACACCATCCACTGCCCTACTGACACCGTCCACTGCCCTACTGACAACGGCCACTGCCCTACTGACAACGGCCACTGCCCTACTGACACCGTCCACTGCTCTACTGACACCATTCACTGCCCTACTGACACCGTCCACTGCCCTACTGACACCGTCCACTGCTCTACTGACACCGTCCTCTGCCCTACTGACACCGTCCTCTGCCCTACTGACACCGTCCTCTGCCCTACTGACACCGTCCTCTGCTCTACTGACACCGCCCACTGCCCTACTGACACGTCCACTGCTCTACTGACACCGTCCACTGCCCTACTGACACCGTCCACTGCCCTACTGACACCGTCCACTGCCCTACTGACACCGTCCACTGCTCTACTGACACTGTCCACTGCCCTACTGACACTGTCCACTGCTCTACTGACACCGTCCACTGCTCTACTGACACAGTCCACTGCCCTACTGACACCGTCCTCTGCTTTACTGACACCGTCCACTGCTCTACTGACACCGTCCACTGCTCTACTGACACCGTCCTCTGCTCTACTGACTCCGTCCACTGCTCTACTGACACCGTCCACTGACATACTGACACCGTCCACAGCTCTGCTGACACCATCCACTGCCCTACTGACACCGTCCACTGCCCTACTGACAACGGCCACTGCCCTACTGACAACGGCCACTGCCCTACTGACACCATCCACTGCCCTACTGACACCATCCACTGCCCTACTGACACCATCCACTGCCCTACTGACACCGTTCACTGCTCTACTGACACCGTCCACTGCCCTACTGACACCGTCCACTGCTCTACTGACATCATCCACTGCCCTACTGACACCGTCTACTGCTCTACTGACACCGTCCACTGCTCTACTGACACTATCCACTGCCCTACTGACACCGTCCACTGCTCTACTGACACCATCTACTGCCCTACTGACACTGTCCACTGCTCTACTGACACCGTCCACTGCCCTACTGACACCGTCCACTGCTCTACTGACACCGTCCACTGCCCTACTGACACCGTCCACTGCTCTACTGACACCGTCCACTGCCCTACTGACACCGTCCTCTGCCCTACTGACACCGTCCACTGCCCTACTAACACCGTCCACTGCCCTACTGAAATCATCCACTGCTCTACTGACACCATATACTGCCCTACTGACACGTCCACTGCTCTACTGACACCATCCACTGCCCTACTGACACCGTCCACTGCTCTACTGACACCGTCCACTGCTCTACTGACACCATCTACTGCCCTACTGACACCTTCCACTGCTCTACTGACACCGTCCACTGCCCTACTGACACCGTCCACTGCCCTGCTGACACCGTCCACTGCTCTACAGACACCGTCCACTGCCCTACTGACACCGTCCACTGCTCTACTGACACCGTCCACTGCCCTACTGACACCGTCCTCTGCCCTACTGACACCGTCCTCTGCCCTACTGACACCGTCCACTGCCCTACTGACACTGTCCACTGCCCTACTGACACCGTCCACTGCTCTTCTGACACCATCCACTGCCCTACTGACACCGTCCACTGCCCTACTGACACCGTCCACTGCTCTGCTGACACCGTCCACTGCTCTACTGACACCGTCCACTGCCCTACTGACACCGTCCACTGCTCTACTGACACCGTCCACTGCCCTACTGACACCGTCCACTGGTCTACTGACACGTCCACTGCCCTACTGACACCGTCCTCTGCTCTACTGACACCTTCCACTGCTCTACTGACACCGTCCTCTGCTCTACTGACACCATCCACTGCTCTACTGACACCGTCCACTGCTCTACTGACACCGTCCTCTGCTCTACTGACTCCATCCACTGCTCTACTGACTCCATCCACTGCTCTACTGACACCATCCACTGACATACTGACACCGTCCACAGCTCTGCTGACACCATCCACTGCCCTACTGACACCGTCCACTGCCCTACTGACAACGGCCACTGCCCTACTGACAACGGCCACTGCCCTACTGACACCGTCCACTGCTCTACTGACACCATTCACTGCCCTACTGACACCGTCCACTGCCCTACTGACACCGTCCACTGCTCTACTGACACCGTCCTCTGCCCTACTGACACCGCCCTCTGCTCTACTGACACCGCCCACTGCCCTACTGACAACGGCCACTGCCCTACTGACACCGTCCACTGCTCTACTGACACCATTCACTGCCCTACTGACACCGTCCACTGCCCTACTGACACCGTCCACTGCTCTACTGACACCGTCCTCTGCCCTACTGACATCGTCCACTGCCCTACTGACACCGTCCTCTGCCCTACTGACACCGTCCACTGCCCTACTAACACCGTCCACTGCCCTACTGACATCATCCACTGCTCTACTGACACCATATACTGCCCTACTGACACGTCCACTGCTCTACTGACACCATCCACTGCCCTACTGACACCGTCCACTGCTCTACTGACACCGTCCACTGCTCTACTGACACCATCTACTGCCCTACTGACACCTTCCACTGCTCTACTGACACCGTCCACTGCCCTACTGACACCGTCCACTGCCCTGCTGACACCGTCCACTGCTCTACAGACACCGTCCACTGCCCTACTGACACCGTCCACTGCTCTACTGACACCGTCCACTGCCCTACTGACACCGTCCTCTGCCCTACTGACACCGTCCTCTGCCCTACTGACACCATCCACTGCCCTACTGACACTGTCCACTGCCCTACTGACACCGTCCACTGCTCTTCTGACACCATCCACTGCCCTACTGACACCGTCCACTGCCCTACTGACACCGTCCACTGCTCTACTGACACCGTCCACTGCTCTACTGACACCGTCCACTGCCCTACTGACACCGTCCACTGCTCTACTGACACCGTCCACTGCCCTACTGACACCGTCCACTGGTCTACTGACACGTCCACTGCCCTACTGACACCGTCCTCTGCTCTACTGACACCTTCCACTGCTCTGACACCGTCCTCTGCTCTACTGACACCATCCACTGCTCTACTGACACCGTCCACTGCTCTACTGACACCGTCCTCTGCTCTACTGACTCCATCCACTGCTCTACTGACTCCATCCACTGCTCTACTGACACCATCCACTGACATACTGACACCGTCCACAGCTCTGCTGACACCATCCACTGCCCTACTGACACCGTCCACTGCCCTACTGACAACGGCCACTGCCCTACTGACAACGGCCACTGCCCTACTGACACCGTCCACTGCTCTACTGACACCATTCACTGCCCTACTGACACCGTCCACTGCCCTACTGACACCGTCCACTGCCCTACTGACACCGTCCTCTGCCCTACTGACACCGTCCTCTGCCCTACTGACACCGTCCTCTGCTCTACTGACACCGCCCACTGCCCTACTGACACGTCCACTGCTCTACTGACACCGTCCACTGCCCTACTGACACCGTCCACTGCCCTACTGACACCGTCCACTGCTCTACTGACACTGTCCACTGCCCTACTGACACTGTCCACTGCTCTACTGACACCGTCCACTGCTCTACTGACACAGTCCACTGCCCTACTGACACCGTCCTCTGCTTTACTGACACCATCCACTGCTCTACTGACACCGTCCACTGCTCTACTGACACCGTCCTCTGCTCTACTGACTCCGTCCACTGCTCTACTGACACCGTCCACTGACATACTGACACCGTCCACAGCTCTGCTGACACCATCCACTGCCCTACTGACACCGTCCACTGCCCTACTGACAACGGCCACTGCCCTACTGACAACGGCCACTGCCCTACTGACACCATCCACTGCCCTACTGACACCATCCACTGCCCTACTGACACCGTTCACTGCTCTACTGACACCGTCCACTGCCCTACTGACACCGTCCACTGCTCTACTGACATCATCCACTGCCCTACTGACACCGTCTACTGCTCTACTGACACCGTCCACTGCTCTACTGACACTATCCACTGCCCTACTGACACCGTCCACTGCTCTACTGACACCATCTACTGCCCTACTGACACTGTCCACTGCTCTACTGACACCGTCCACTGCCCTACTGACACCGTCCACTGCTCTACTGACACCGTCCACTGCCCTACTGACACCGTCCACTGCTCTACTGACACCGTCCACTGCCCTACTGACACCGTCCTCTGCCCTACTGACACCGTCCACTGCCCTACTAACACCGTCCACTGCCCTACTGAAATCATCCACTGCTCTACTGACACCATATACTGCCCTACTGACACGTCCACTGCTCTACTGACACCATCCACTGCCCTACTGACACCGTCCACTGCTCTACTGACACCGTCCACTGCTCTACTGACACCATCTACTGCCCTACTGACACCTTCCACTGCTCTACTGACACCGTCCACTGCCCTACTGACACCGTCCACTGCCCTGCTGACACCGTCCACTGCTCTACAGACACCGTCCACTGCCCTACTGACACCGTCCACTGCTCTACTGACACCGTCCACTGCCCTACTGACACCGTCCTCTGCCCTACTGACACCGTCCTCTGCCCTACTGACACCGTCCACTGCCCTACTGACACTGTCCACTGCCCTACTGACACCGTCCACTGCTCTTCTGACACCATCCACTGCCCTACTGACACCGTCCACTGCCCTACTGACACCGTCCACTGCTCTGCTGACACCGTCCACTGCTCTACTGACACCGTCCACTGCCCTACTGACACCGTCCACTGCTCTACTGACACCGTCCACTGCCCTACTGACACCGTCCACTGGTCTACTGACACGTCCACTGCCCTACTGACACCGTCCTCTGCTCTACTGACACCTTCCACTGCTCTACTGACACCGTCCTCTGCTCTACTGACACCATCCACTGCTCTACTGACACCGTCCACTGCTCTACTGACACCGTCCTCTGCTCTACTGACTCCATCCACTGCTCTACTGACTCCATCCACTGCTCTACTGACACCATCCACTGACATACTGACACCGTCCACAGCTCTGCTGACACCATCCACTGCCCTACTGACACCGTCCACTGCCCTACTGACAACGGCCACTGCCCTACTGACAACGGCCACTGCCCTACTGTCACCGTCCACTGCCCTACTGACACCGTCCACTGCTCTGCTGACACCGTCCACTGCTCTACTGACACCGTCCACTGCCCTACTGACACCGTCCACTGCTCTACTGACACCGTCCACTGCCCTACTGACACCGTCCACTGGTCTACTGACACGTCCACTGCCCTACTGACACCGTCCTCTGCTCTACTGACACCTTCCACTGCTCTACTGACACCGTCCTCTGCTCTACTGACACCATCCACTGCTCTACTGACACCGTCCACTGCTCTACTGACACCGTCCTCTGCTCTACTGACTCCATCCACTGCTCTACTGACTCCATCCACTGCTCTACTGACACCATCCACTGACATACTGACACCGTCCACAGCTCTGCTGACACCATCCACTGCCCTACTGACACCGTCCACTGCCCTACTGACAACGGCCACTGCCCTACTGACAACGGCCACTGCCCTACTGACACCGTCCACTGCTCTACTGACACCATTCACTGCCCTACTGACACCGTCCACTGCCCTACTGACACCGTCCACTGCTCTACTGACACCGTCCTCTGCCCTACTGACACCGTCCTCTGCTCTACTGACACCGCCCACTGCCCTACTGACAACGGCCACTGCCCTACTGACACCGTCCACTGCTCTACTGACACCATTCACTGCCCTACTGACACCGTCCACTGCCCTACTGACACCGTCCACTGCTCTACTGACACCGTCCTCTGCCCTACTGACACCGTCCTCTGCCCTACTGACACCGTCCTCTGCTCTACTGACACCGTCCACTGCTCTACTGACACCATTCACTGCCCTACTGACACTGTCCACTGCCCTACTGACACCGTCCACTGCTCTACTGACACCGTCCTCTGCCCTACTGACACCGTCCTCTGCCCTACTGACACCGTCCTCTGCTCTACTGACACCGCCCACTGCCCTACTGACACGTCCACTGCTCTACTGACACCGTCCACTGCCCTACTGACACCGTCCACTGCCCTACTGACACCGTCCACTGCCCTACTGACACCGTCCACTGCTCTACTGACACTGTCCACTGCCCTACTGACACTGTCCACTGCTCTACTGACACCGTCCACTGCTCTACTGACACAGTCCACTGCCCTACTGACACCGTCCTCTGCTTTACTGACACCATCCACTGCTCTACTGACACCGTCCACTGCTCTACTGACACCGTCCTCTGCTCTACTGACTCCGTCCACTGCTCTACTGACACCGTCCACTGACATACTGACACCGTCCACAGCTCTGCTGACACCATCCACTGCCCAACTGACACCGTCCACTGCCCTACTGACAACGGCCACTGCCCTACTGACAACGGCCACTGCCCTACTGACACCATCCACTGCCCTACTGACACCGTTCACTGCTCTACTGACACCGTCCACTGCCCTACTGACACCGTCCACTGCTCTACTGACATCATCCACTGCCCTACTGACACCGTCTACTGCTCTACTGACACCGTCCACTGCTCTACTGACACTATCCACTGCCCTACTGACACCGTCCACTGCTCTACTGACACCATCTACTGCCCTACTGACACCGTCCACTGCTCTACTGACACCGTCCACTGCCCTACTGACACCGTCCACTGCTCTACTGACACCGTCCACTGCCCTACTGACACCGTCCACTGCTCTACTGACACCGTCCACTGCTCTACTGACACTGTCCACTGCCCTACTGACACCGTCCTCTGCCCTACTGACACCGTCCACTGCCCTACTAACACCGTCCACTGCCCTACTGACATCATCCACTGCTCTACTAACACCATATACTGCCCTACTGACACGTCCACTGCTCTACTGACACCATCCACTGCCCTACTGACACCGTCCACTGCTCTACTGACACCGTCCACTGCTCTACTGACACCATCTACTGCCCTACTGACACCTTCCACTGCTCTACTGACACCGTCCACTGCCCTACTGACACCGTCCACTGCCCTGCTGACACCGTCCACTGCTCTACAGACACCGTCCACTGCCCTACTGACACCGTCCTCTGCCCTACTGACACCGTCCTCTGCCCTACTGACACCGTCCACTGCCCTACTGACACTGTCCACTGCCCTACTGACACCGTCCACTGCTCTTCTGACACCATCCACTGCCCTACTGACACCGTCCACTGCCCTACTGACACCGTCCACTGCTCTGCTGACACCGTCCACTGCTCTACTGACACCGTCCACTGCCCTACTGACACCGTCCACTGCTCTACTGACACCGTCCACTGCCCTACTGACACCGTCCACTGGTCTACTGACACGTCCACTGCCCTACTGACACCGTCCTCTGCTCTACTGACACCTTCCACTGCTCTACTGACACCGTCCTCTGCTCTACTGACACCATCCACTGCTCTACTGACACCGTCCACTGCTCTACTGACACCGTCCTCTGCTCTACTGACTCCATCCACTGCTCTACTGACTCCATCCACTGCTCTACTGACACCATCCACTGACATACTGACACCGTCCACAGCTCTGCTGACACCATCCACTGCCCTACTGACACCGTCCACTGCCCTACTGACAACGGCCACTGCCCTACTGACAACGGCCACTGCCCTACTGACAACGGCCACTGCCCTACTGACACCGTCCACTGCTCTACTGACACCATTCACTGCCCTACTGACACCGTCCACTGCCCTACTGACACCGTCCACTGCTCTACTGACACCGTCCTCTGCCCTACTGACACCGTCCTCTGCCCTACTGACACAGTCCTCTGCTCTACTGACACCGCCCACTGCCCTACTGACACGTCCACTGCTCTACTGACACCGTCCACTGCCCTACTGACACCGTCCACTGCCCTACTGACACCGTCCACTGCCCTACTGACACCGTCCACTGCTCTACTGACACTGTCCACTGCCCTACTGACACTGTCCACTGCTCTACTGACACCGTCCACTGCTCTACTGACACAGTCCACTGCCCTACTGACACCGTCCTCTGCTTTACTGACACCATCCACTGCTCTACTGACACCGTCCACTGCTCTACTGACACCGTCCTCTGCTCTACTGACTCCGTCCACTGCTCTACTGACACCGTCCACTGACATACTGACACCGTCCACAGCTCTGCTGACACCATCCACTGCCCTACTGACACCGTCCACTGCCCTACTGACAACGGCCACTGCCCTACTGACAACGGCCACTGCCCTACTGACACCATCCACTGCCCTACTGACACCGTTCACTGCTCTACTGACACCGTCCACTGCCCTACTGACACCGTCCACTGCTCTACTGACATCATCCACTGCCCTACTGACACCGTCTACTGCTCTACTGACACCGTCCACTGCTCTACTGACACTATCCACTGCCCTACTGACACCGTCCACTGCTCTACTGACACCATCTACTGCCCTACTGACACCGTCCACTGCTCTACTGACACCGTCCACTGCCCTACTGACACCGTCCACTGCTCTACTGACACCGTCCACTGCCCTACTGACACCGTCCACTGCTCTACTGACACCGTCCACTGCTCTACTGACACTGTCCACTGCCCTACTGACACCGTCCTCTGCCCTACTGACACCGTCCACTGCCCTACTAACACCGTCCACTGCCCTACTGACATCATCCACTGCTCTACTGACACCATATACTGCCCTACTGACACGTCCACTGCTCTACTGACACCATCCACTGCCCTACTGACACCGTCCACTGCTCTACTGACACCGTCCACTGCTCTACTGACACCATCTACTGCCCTACTGACACCTTCCACTGCTCTACTGACACCGTCCACTGCCCTACTGACACCGTCCACTGCCCTGCTGACACCGTCCACTGCTCTACAGACACCGTCCACTGCCCTACTGACACCGTCCACTGCTCTACTGACACCGTCCACTGCCCTACTGACACCGCCCTCTGCCCTACTGACACCGTCCTCTGCCCTACTGACACCGTCCACTGCCCTACTGACACTGTCCACTGCCCTACTGACACTGTCCACTGCTCTTCTGACACCATCCACTGCCCTACTGACACCGTCCACTGCCCTACTGACACCGTCCACTGCTCTACTGACACCGTCCACTGCTCTACTGACACCGTCCACTGCCCTACTGACACCGTCCACTGCTCTACTGACACCGTCCACTGCCCTACTGACACCGCCCACTGGTCTACTGACACGTCCACTGCCCTACTGACACCGTCCTCTGCTCTACTGACACCTTCCTTTGCTCTACTGACACCGTCCTCTGCTCTACTGACACCATCCACTGCTCTACTGACACCGTCCACTGCTCTACTGACACCGTCCTCTGCTCTACTGACACCGTCCTCTGCTCTACTGACTCCATCCACTGCTCTACTGACACCATCCACTGACATACTGACACCGTCCACAGCTCTGCTGACACCATCCACTGCCCTACTGACACCGTCCACTGCCCTACTGACAACGGCCACTGCCCTACTGACAACGGCCACTGCCCTACTGACACCGTCCACTGCTCTACTGACACCATTCACTGCCCTACTGACACCGTCCACTGTCCTACTGACACCGTCCACTGCTCTACTGACACCGTCCTCTGCCCTACTGACACCGTCCTCTGCCCTACTGACACCGTCCTCTGCTCTACTGACACCGCCCACTGCCCTACTGACACGTCCACTGCTCTACTGACACCGTCCACTGCCCTACTGACACCGTCCACTGCCCTACTGACACCGTCCACTGCCCTACTGACACCGTCCACTGCTCTACTGACACTGTCCACTGCTCTACTGACACCGTCCACTGCTCTACTGACACAGTCCACTGCCCTACTGACACCGTCCTCTGCTTTACTGACACCATCCACTGCTCTACTGACACCGTCCACTGCTCTACTGACACCGTCCTCTGCTCTACTGACTCCGTCCACTGCTCTACTGACACCGTCCACTGACATACTGACACCGTCCACAGCTCTGCTGACACCATCCACTGCCCTACTGACACCGTCCACTGCCCTACTGACAACGGCCACTGCCCTACTGACAACGGCCACTGCCCTACTGACACCGTTCACTGCTCTACTGACACCGTTCACTGCTCTACTGACACCGTCCACTGCCCTACTGACACCGTCCACTGCCCTACTGACACCGTCCACTGCTCTACTGACACCGTCCTCTGCCCTACTGACACCGTCCTCTGCCCCACTGACACCGTCCACTGCCCTACTGACACCGTCCACTGCTCTTCTGACACCATCCACTGCCCTACTGACACCGTCCACTGACATACTGACACCGTCCTCTGCTCTACTGACACCTTCCACTGCTCTACTGACACCGTCCTCTGCTCTACTGACACCATCCACTGCTCTACTGACACCGTCCACTGCTCTACTGACACCGTCCTCTGCTCTACTGACTCCATCCACTGCTCTACTGACTCCATCCACTGCTCTACTGACACCATCCACTGACATACTGACACCGTCCACAGCTCTGCTGACACCATCCACTGCCCTACTGACACCGTCCGCTGCCCTACTGACAACGGCCACTGCCCTACTGACAACGGCCACTGCCCTACTGACACCGTCCACTGCTCTACTGACACCATTCACTGCCCTACTGACACCGTCCACTGCCCTACTGACACCGTCCACTGCTCTACTGACACCGTCCTCTGCCCTACTGACACCGTCCTCTGCTCTACTGACACCGCCCACTGCCCTACTGACACGTCCACTGCTCTACTGACACCGTCCACTGCCCTACTGACACCGTCCACTGCCCTACTGACACCGTCCACTGCCCTACTGACACCGTCCACTGCTCTACTGACACTGTCCACTGCCCTACTGACACTGTCCACTGCTCTACTGACACCGTCCACTGCTCTACTGACACAGTCCACTGCCCTACTGACACCGTCCTCTGCTTTACTGACACCATCCACTGCTCTACTGACACCGTCCACTGCTCTACTGACACCGTCCTCTGCTCTACTGACTCCGTCCACTGCTCTACTGACACCGTCCACTGACATACTGACACCGTCCACAGCTCTGCTGACACCATCCACTGCCCTACTGACACCGTCCACTGCCCTACTGACAACGGCCACTGCCCTACTGACAACGGCCACTGCCCTACTGACACCATCCACTGCCCTACTGACACCGTTCACTGCTCTACTGACACCGTCCACTGCCCTACTGACACCGTCCACTGCTCTACTGACATCATCCACTGCCCTACTGACACCGTCTACTGCTCTACTGACACCGTCCACTGCTCTACTGACACTATCCACTGCCCTACTGACACCGTCCACTGCTCTACTGACACCATCTACTGCCCTACTGACACCGTCCACTGCTCTACTGACACCGTCCACTGCCCTACTGACACCGTCCACTGCTCTACTGACACCGTCCACTGCCCTACTGACACCGTCCACTGCTCTACTGACACCGTCCACTGCTCTACTGACACTGTCCACTGCCCTACTGACACCGTCCTCTGCCCTACTGACACCGTCCACTGCCCTACTAACACCGTCCACTGCCCTACTGACATCATCCACTGCTCTACTGACACCATATACTGCCCTACTGACACGTCCACTGCTCTACTGACACCATCCACTGCCCTACTGACACCGTCCACTGCTCTACTGACACCGTCCACTGCTCTACTGACACCATCTACTGCCCTACTGACACCTTCCACTGCTCTACTGACACCGTCCACTGCCCTACTGACACCGTCCACTGCCCTGCTGACACCGTCCACTGCTCTACAGACACCGTCCACTGCCCTACTGACACCGTCCACTGCTCTACTGACACCGTCCACTGCCCTACTGACACCGCCCTCTGCCCTACTGACACCGTCCTCTGCCCTACTGACACCGTCCACTGCCCTACTGACACTGTCCACTGCCCTACTGACACCGTCCACTGCTCTTCTGACACCATCCACTGCCCTACTGACACCGTCCACTGCCCTACTGACACCGTCCACTGCTCTACTGACACCGTCCACTGCTCTACTGACACCGTCCACTGCCCTACTGACACCGTCCACTGCTCTACTGACACCGTCCACTGCCCTACTGACACCGTCCACTGGTCTACTGACACGTCCACTGCCCTACTGACACCGTCCTCTGCTCTACTGACACCTTCCTTTGCTCTACTGACACCGTCCTCTGCTCTACTTACACCATCCACTGCTCTACTGACACCGTCCACTGCTCTACTGACACCGTCCTCTGCTCTACTGACACCGTCCTCTGCTCTACTGACTCCATCCACTGCTCTACTGACACCATCCACTGACATACTGACACCGTCCACAGCTCTGCTGACACCATCCACTGCCCTACTGACACCGTCCACTGCCCTACTGACAACGGCCACTGCCCTACTGACAACGGCCACTGCCCTACTGACACCGTCCACTGCTCTACTGACACCATTCACTGCCCTACTGACACCGTCCACTGTCCTACTGACACCGTCCACTGCTCTACTGACACCGTCCTCTGCCCTACTGACACCGTCCTCTGCCCTACTGACACCGTCCTCTGCTCTACTGACACCGCCCACTGCCCTACTGACACGTCCACTGCTCTACTGACACCGTCCACTGCCCTACTGACACCGTCCACTGCCCTACTGACACCGTCCACTGCCCTACTGACACCGTCCACTGCTCTACTGACACTGTCCACTGCTCTACTGACACCGTCCACTGCTCTACTGACACAGTCCACTGCCCTACTGACACCGTCCTCTGCTTTACTGACACCATCCACTGCTCTACTGACACCGTCCACTGCTCTACTGACACCGTCCTCTGCTCTACTGACTCCGTCCACTGCTCTACTGACACCGTCCACTGCTCTACTGACACCGTCCACTGCTCTACTGACACCGTCCACTGCTCTTCTGACACCATCCACTGCCCTACTGACACCGTCCACTGACATACTGACACCGTCCACTGACATACTGACACCGTCCACAGCTCTGCTGACACCATCCACTGCCTTACTGACACCGTCCACTGCCCTACTGACAACGGCCACTGCCCTACTGACATCATCCACTGCCCTACTGACACCGTCCACTGCTCTACTGACACCGTCCACTGCCCTACTGACACCGTCCACTGCTCTACTGACACCGTCCACTGCTCTACTGACACCGTCCACTGCTCTACTGACACTGTCCACTGCTCTACTGACCCCGTCCACTGCTCCGCTGACACCGTCCACTGCTCTACTGACACTGTCCACTGCCCTACTGACACCGTCCACTGCCCTACTGACACCGTCCACTGCTCTACTGACACCGTCCACTGCCCTACTGACACCGTCCACTGCTCTACTGACACCATCCACTGCTCTACTGATACCGTCCACTGCTCTACTGACCCCGTCCACTGCTCTACTGACCCTGTTCTCTGCTCCACTGACACCGTCCACTGCTCTACTGACACCATCTACTGCCCTACTGACACCGTCCACTGCTCTACTGACACCACCACCCCAAACTACCAGGATCACAAAGGACACACTTGCGACAGGGCCCTTGCGTTCCACCACTGTGGGGGGCCTCCCAAGATGGCAGGAAGGGGGCCCTCTGCAGAACATGTGAAAGGGTCCCGGGATCTGTGGGGGGATCCACCGGGCCTGAAGGTAAGGGCCCCAGGCTTGGAGGGAAGGGCCTTGGGTGGAGGTCAGGTGGGCCTTCATAGTTTCTTGCATGCCTCTTGTCATATCTCACATGCCCCACATCCTCTCCTAGCTGAGTCTGGTACCCCATCAAAATAGGCCACAACACAAGGAAGAGACACATCCAGTAGATTGGCAAAGCTTTAATTCAGTTAGTTCTCATAATTCTGGTAGTGGTTCCTACACCAGCTTGGGCATAAGTCATCCTGTTCCCTTTCCTACTCCCTACTAGGGACCTCTCCAAGCATGCTCTGGCCAGGGAAAGCTTCATGCTTCCAGGGCCACAGAACTAGGGCCCCACTCCACACCCTGCCTCCTCTCTTGCCCATGTCTCTATCTGAACTCTCTATAGTCTCACATTACACAGTAATTATAACTTACGAGAGGGGGACATCTAGTGGTCAAACTGAGGAATGCTCTAACACCCCGTTACATGCAGAGAGGATGGCTCATCAGTAATCTGCTGCTTGTTCACTGTCCAATCACAGGTTGGGGTCCAGGAAGTGACCAAACTATACTGTAGTAGAGAAATGTCAGGTCATTAATTTGTCCCCTCTGACCGGAATACAAACTGGTGTAATGGCGGCCGCGTGCGTATTTTATCTTTGTATTCCGCTTCACTCATCGACTTTTCTTTTCATATTTCTTTCCACGCCAAGGACAGCCCCACCCACCATTTCCCGACAGAGTGTACAACAATAGCGCATATTATAGAAGGCGACCCCTGGACGGCGCAGACTGCGGTGAGGCGCCCGGCGTGGGCGCCCCTCCCCCCATTATTTACACAATTGACTTTTCACTTCTGTAAATACCAATTTAATTAAAACTGACGAAGAAGTCAGAAGCGGGATCGTGGTAACGCCAGAGAGTCAGCGCTGCCTCATTATCCGACCGTAATCATCACGTAAGACGCCGCTGGCCGCAATTACCGGGAATGAAGTGTAATACATCCCCGTGTCTGAGCGGAACTTCGCCGCTGATTGGGCGGGAGGGCGAACTGCTAACTGACAGCGAGTGTTACGCAGGAGGGGAAAGTTCGCCTGAGCTGCGCCGAAAATCACATCGCTGCAACACATGGAGGCGGAGAAAATTAACCCGATCGTTTCTTCGTAAACGGGAAATGCATGGAAGAGATCGACTTTTGCTAAACCTTACGAATCTTTAAAATCCTTCGCTCCGCGTGTTCTGCGTAATTCTATACCCGGGGCGGGGGGGGGATATTGGTTTGTTATACATGCAGGCTCTGCTTCCTCCCTCGTAGTAGACCGCCCGGGTCTTTATCTCCATGTAGAATGTCCCTCGAGTTTATCTTTAGTAAAGAAAGGGAATCCCAGTCTGTTTATTTACATTCAGGCGGCCTCCGTACGCCGCGCCCACCGCTGACCGCGCCGCATTGTACAGAAGACATTATCACCTCTGTTTATTTTCTAATGAATGAGATGAACTTATCGACGGAGCGGAATAGGAGACGTGAAACCGGATGCGGGATTCCCGTATAAAACGCGCCGGCGTCCTCCCCTTCCCGAATAAATAAAGTCATAAAATCCCCAAACAGACACAACAAAGCCGGAGGCGGGCACGGCGCCCACGACCAGTGCTTTATTTACATCCTCCATTCAAAACATCCGCAACACAAAGCGGGGGAGGGGGGCGGCTTGGCGTTACCTGGGCCCGAGCGCCATTCAAAGGGCAAAATATTGACCAATCAAATTTGAAAAAAATCAATTATCTTCCGAGCGCCCTCCTAATGCAAACAAACCGTGACGTTTTCTGTTTACCGAATGAACAACGCCAAGACTTTCCAAAATAATCCATACAGAAAACGAGGGCGGAGGTTACCGAACTTTCTTTACCGCCTTTCTCAGGTGTTCCCTAAATGTGAATAAAAAGTCAAATTCTGCACTGAAGCGTCGCAATATACCGCATAGAAAATACACGTGAAATGTGAATAAATCTCCATACAGTGAATAATGACTCCATATATCATCACACTTGGTATAAGAAAAAGCGAAAATAAATAAAACATGTTTTACGGAACTTATCTGGATCTCCAGATGAAAATTAAAGAAAGCCTAAAAAAAGAAAACGAATGCAGCCGCCGCGTCTAATAATTGGTGAGCGGCAATATAATAAAATGTTTGCTTTGGGGGTTTATTACTGCTTTAAAGTTACTGAAATGTCCGTAGGAATCCTGTGTGCTTCCCTAATCAACAAAAATCATCAATAAATCAATATAAATCGCCCGCGATGAAGACGTCTTCCTGCGCCAATCACAGGGAAATAAAAGACAGACGTTTGCCGCGGTCACATGATTCCCCTGAACCAGAGATTTTTCTACCCCTCCCCCCCCTTGGAGGATGATGAGAAATATTCCTCCGAAGAAATCTTCACACAGATACTTGTTAAAAGATCATTTCATCATTCACCCCGCCGGATATAATCAGTTTCTAAATGTTGGGTCAGCGCACTCTGGTGTTCCCCCGCGGTGAAAGTCTCGCCGGATCCGCTCTCGGCGGTATTACCCGCTAAATCACTCCAAAGTTCAACCGCCGTCTGAAGGAAAAAAATGTACTTTATATTCCAGCGAGTCTTCGGCTGCATTGTTCTATTTCTTCATTGGATACATGCAGAGAATCTATTTATATCTAAACTATCAATTTATCTATTTATATCTATTTATATGTAAACTATCAATGTATCTATTTATATCTATTTATATGTAAACTATCAATTTATCTATTTATATCTATTTATATCTAAACTATCAATTTATCTATTTATATCTATTTATATGTAAACTATCAATGTATCTATTTATATCTAAACTATCAATTTATCTATTTATATCTAAACTATCAATTTATCTATCAATATCTATTTATATCTATCTATTTATCCATCAATACACAGTATCTCACAAAAGTAAGTACACCCCTCAGTGACATTTCTTCTCTCTTTTCATGTGACAACACTGAAGAAATGACACTTGTCTACAATGTAAAGTAGTGAGTGTACAGCTTGTATAACAGTGTAAATTTCCTGTCCCCTCAAAATAACTCAACACACAGCCATTAATGTCTAAACCGCTGGCAACAAAAGTCAGTACACCCCTAAGTGAAAATCTCAGAATTTGGGCCCAAAGTGTCAATATTTTGTGTGGCCGCCATTATTTTCCAGCACTGCCTTCACCCTCTTGGGCATGGAGGTCAGCAGAGCTTCACAGGTTGTCACTGGAGTCCTCTTCCCCTCCCCCATGATGACATCACGGAGCTGGTGGATGTTGGAGACCTTGCACTCCTTCACCTTCCGTGTGAGGATGTCCCACAGATGATCAATAGGGTTTAGGTCTGGAGACATGGCTTGGCCAGATTATATTGCCGGTAAATTACAGATCTGGTGATAAACAAAGCAGCCAGGGAATCCCTTGATCTACACCAGACCCTTATCCTAGATGAAGATTTGATATAATTATTAATGGGAGACCCCGCACACCCAAAAACAAATGTGTGGGGTTCTTCGTAAAAATGCATACCACACCCTTATCTTGATGGTTGTTTGGTATGGGTGCGAAGGGGGACTCCACAAAAAAATGTTGAGTCACCCCAAATTTCATACCACAAACTTTGGGTCAGGTAAGAATTTTAAAAAGGTGTGGGGTCCCCTCCAAATCCACAGCAAACCATTATCTAGGCATGCAGCCTGGCTTCCCAGGGAACTCCCTGAGCATAGCTTCACAGGGACCCCCCTGAGCATGGCTTCACAGGGACCCCCTGAGCATGGCTTCACAGGGACCCCCCTGAGCATGGCTTCACAGGGACCCCCCTGAGCATGGCTTTACAGGGACCCCCCTGAGCATAACTTCACAGGGACCCCCCTGAGCATGACTTCACAGGGACCCCCCTGAGCATGGCTTCCCATTGAACCCCCTGAGCATGGTTTCACAGGGAATCCCGTCACCGGGGATGTGCGGAGAGCACATGCTTGGTAACACCAAACAATTTCCAGTGACCTCGCACATCCCTGGTGACCCCGTACAGTGCGGGAGATCAAAACTGGATCAGCTGTGCATGGCAGCCATGTGCTCATTATGAGAGGCTCTCACCATCCATGTGCTATGCTAACTTCCTCCTGGGGCTGTACCCCTGCTGTGCTCAGTATGTCAGCACAGCACAGGGATGGTGGGAGCCCATCATAATGATCACAGTAGAGGTACAGCCCCAGGAGGAAGTCAGCACAGCACAGGGATGGTGGAAGCCCCTCAAAATTAGCATAATGACTGAGTCGTCGATGCGACGACAACTGATCCGAAATCCGAAAATTCATAAACAAAAGTTCGTATTGCGTACAAAATTTGGACGCATGGCAATTCGTATTTCGAATCCTCCCGAACGTATGAATTTTGGGAAATTCGTACGAATTTGAGATTCATACAAAACTAATCGCACATGTCTATTATCAATAAGGAATGAGGATGAGGTACAAATATGTGGCCATGTTTGGTCAGTGATGTCATGCTATCCCCACCCCCATTGTTTACATGGCCGGGGTTTCCCATACTGGTCATACTGTGTTATTAATAACTACAGCTCTTGAAAGACCAATCTACAAACTCCCCCCTTCCATGCTGTGTCATTTACATTTGTTTTTATATTATTTATATATATATATTTTTTTTTTTAATAATGGAACTTCAGAGAACTCCATTGGGAGCCTGTGTGACAGGTGACAACACAGGAGCACAATTTGGAGACTGAGCGTTGTCACTCTACTAGAGGAAGTGACTGAACAGGGACCTCCTTGGCAGGATCACTGGGATTATTTCAATGAAATTTTAATAGATTAGGATTTTAACATAAAACTCCCAAACCACCAACCATCCACACACACTCTCGTATACAGAGATACTGATTGGCTGAAGATCTCACCTGAACTACCAGATGGCACAGCCGAGCTCCTTCCTGGGTCAGGCCAAACAGGCTTCGTATTGCCGATTCTACGCTGTGGACGTTGTCAGACGCTTCCAGCTGCTCCACCAGACCCTGCAGACAAAGGAGATGAGCGCCATCAACACATCACCTAATGTCCGTTCTCTGGAGGATACATAGGTAGTCAGGTTGGAAAAAAGGAACAAGTCCATCTAGTTCAATCAATAGAAAAAAATAGAAAACCAAAGGAGGGTAAAATCAAACCCCTATGAAGCCTGTGGCCCAATCTGCTCCAGTGGGGAAAGAGAAATGAATACCTGATCCCCCAGGAGACGATCGGATATTTCCTGGATCAATAATAACCGGAATTATAACCTATAATGTCAGTATCCAGTTATATTGTGTGCTAGTTAGGAATAAATCCAGATCTTTATTATAACAGTCTACTGAGCTGGCCAGATCTAGACACTTCAAGCGAACACCAAAAGTGGAACTTCCCCTTTAAGGCCTCCTCCCCGGCTCATGTTTGTGAAACTGGGGCTTTGGGGATGAGGGGGGGGGGGGGGGCAGGTACCTGATTCTGACAGGTACCTGCTCCCACTTCTGTTTTACGGTCACCTTAGGTGATCAGAAGCTCTCCTTCCCGAAGTCTTCTGGGACACATGACAGGTTCTAGAAGACTTCGGAGCCTGTGACAGAGCGCAGCCCTGCTTATGCATGCGCAGTGGGCACCACCTGGCTGAGAAGCTGCATGCCGTCACAGCTGGGTGCCCATAGTAGAGATGCCGGTGTTCTGTGCAAAACTGTCCGCCTATCGAATAGTGTCCGCTGTGTACTGCGCAGTATGGAGCACAAGGAGATTCCAAGTGGACATAGGGCTGCACATATTAGAGGGCCCCTCGCGGGCTCACTCCGCTCACCACGCTTCAGGCTCGGCCTCGCTTCGCTCACCTCTTTTTATTCTAGCTCTATGTCCACTTGGATGGTGGGGCTTGAACCTGGACTCGCGGCGCAGGCGCCATTCATCTTTGGATATTTTCAGAATCTGCTTGTCATGTGTACTGCACATGCGCAGTACACAGCGGACACTATCCGACGGGGGACACTATTTGACATGACACCGGCGCCATCATGGGAGAACACGTGGAGAGAACATGTGTGGAGAATACACGGGAAGAACATGTGGGGAGAACACGTGGGGAGAACACATGGGGAGAACATGTGCGGAGAATACATGGGGAGAACATGTGGGGAGATCACGTGGGGAAAAACACATGGGGAGAACACACAGGGAGAACACACGGGGAGAATACGTAGGGAGAACACATGGGGAGAACATGTGTGGAGAATACACGGGGAGAACATGTGTGGAGAATACACGGGGAGAACATGTGTGGAGAATACACGGGGAGAAAACACGGGGAGAACACTCGGGGAGAACACAGCGCAGGTGAGGGCACCCCTGGATCGTGGGTCAGGTGAGTGGCTGTGAGTCAGCAGCTACAGTTTTTGTTGGGGCTGACTTTTAAGAAATAAAAATATGACTGGAACTCCACTTTAACAATTCATTATTATTCATTTAAAGCAGGAAAATAAATAACAATTATTCATTTGATATAGGACATTTGGAACCAACATAGTGTAATTCCGTAAAACTCGTAATTTTATTAGTTAAATAATATCACACTTACATTCCTGTAGTAGATATAGTGCTTTTGTCAAAATGGTTACAGCAGTGAGGTTCTTCTGTCGCGTTTCGTCACCCAGACGACGTCCAGGGTGACGAAACACGTCGGGAGAACTTCACTTCTGTAACCATTTTGACAAAAGCACTATATCTACTACAGGAATGTAAGTGTGATATTATTTAACTAATAAAATTACGAGTTTACGGAATTACACTATGTTGGTTCCATTTTTCCATCCCGTATGATCATGTTTGGTGGAGTGTGGTCTGCTCTTTGGAGGATAGTCTGACATCGCGTATGGTTTTGAGGAGCTTTTGTATTAACCCGGTCTATACCTCATGATTTTCTGAAGACCATCCATATGCCTGTTTGGGTCCAAGGCATCTGGTAAGCCTTGAATTTTTTTCATGGTGGTGGTAATCACATAATGGTGGATTGTGCACTTTTTTGGATTCCTTGATGGACTCTTTTCATTCACTTTTCACGTTAAAAAAAGGGAAAAAAAGAAGTCGCAGTTGTTCATTCCTTTCACGGACAATATATAGAAGGACTTTTTTATTTATTTATTCCAAGTGTATTATTTTCTTACGTGTGATTTATATATACACATTGTACTAGTATAGATGTTACTTATATTCATATATGAATTCACAAGTTTTGCATAGATGTTTGTATGATTATCATATTTAGCGCGGCACTTTTCTTCATTTTTCATCTCAGGTGGTATGGAGACAAGTGAGGGGAAGATGGCCCACCCATCTCCAAACCATTGCAGGGCAGAAGCCACCTCAAAAAGTCACTTCTGCCCATAGCTCTTAAAGGGTAATTAAAAAAAAAAATTATTAAAATGTTTTACATTTCTTTTTAATGCATTTTAGTGTAAATATGAGATGTGAGGTCTTTTGGACCCCAGCCCCCCCCCCCCCCCCCCACTCAGATTTCACATTAAGGAGGTCCTGTCATGCTTTTTTTCTATGACAAGGGATGTAATAGGAATAAAAGTGACACCTTTTTTTTTTAAAAGAACAGTGTAAAAATAAAAAATAAGAGATAAAATAAATAAGAAAAAAAGAACATTTTTAAAGCGTGCCCCATCCCGCCGAGCTCACGGGCAGAAGCGAACGCATACGTGGGCAGTGCCCACATATGAATACGGTGTTCAAACCACACATGTGAGGGATCACTGAGATCGCTAGAGCGAGAGCAATAATTCTAGCTATAGACCTCCTCTGTAACTCAAAACATGCATCCTGTAGAGTTTTTTAAATGTCGCCAATGAAGATTTTTAAAGGGTAAAAGTTTGCCACCCATTCCACGAGCGGGCGCAATTTTGAAGCGTGACATGTTGGGTATCAATTTACTTAGCGTAACATTATCTTTCACAATATAATATATATATATATAAAAAATCGGGCTAACTTTACTGCTGTCTTATTTTTTAAATTAAAAAAGTGTATTTTCTTCCAAAAAAAGTCCGCTTGTAAGAACGCTGCGCAAATACGGCGTGACAGAAAGAAAATTGCAGAAATTGCAACGACTGCCATTTTATTCTCTTAGGCGTTAGAAAAAAAAAATTATAATGTTTGAGGGTTCTACGTAATTTTCTAGCAAAAAAAAACAAAAACAGTTTTTAACATGTAAACAACAAAAAGAGGCTTGGTCCTTAAGTGGTTAAAATGGTAGAAAATCATATTCACATCCTAAAGATGAGATTTACAGACTTGTTTTACTTCTACTTTTAAACCAAATGTGTATAGAGAGAAAAAGATGTATATATATATATAAAAACTGTAAAAATATCAATTTTCTCAATATAATTGTAGCGGATTGTGGCATTGCAGAGATTTACATATAAAATAATTGTTTCTAATGAATTCTTTATAGACGATGGGAATTGAATCACAAACATAACACAACGTTCTCATCCCTGACCATCTCTGTCCATGCTTCCCCGCGTTTGTCCTTCTCTGCCCCCAATTATTACAATAAAAAATAATTAATCCCATAATTTGGCGTTTACATAACTTTGCAGAACACAAGAAAAACAATAATTAAAGATATCAGGATGGGGGATGGGGAGTGCGCAGGATCAGGAACGACGTTAGCGGGAAGACGCCTGTTAATGGCTGGAACGGCCTTTTATCTGCCTTTTGGACTTACAGACGAATCCCTGATTATACAACAATCTATTAAAATGAAATAAGAAACAGCAAAGCGTCAAAAGCCGAGGAGGAACCATCGCCGCCCTCCCCCCCCCCCCCAACACCCAACACCCAACAAATGGAGGGAGGGGGTGACTGTGAACGTCATTTATTGAGTTGACTTTTTTGCGACATTTCCTTTCGACTTTTTTTTTTTTTATGTATTTTAATGTCAGCGGATCGTGATCTCCATTTATTTATAAATGTGTCAGGGAATTAGAATGTGCATTATTTTTTAATAAAGGAGTCCCAATTAATGGAGGGCCTTGGACATCGACGTCACTGAGATATTTTCTTAGCTTTTAAAAAAATATATAAAGATTAGTAACATTTGCATTAGCAACATTCAGGGACACAATAAATATTACATAGAGGCCACCGCTAGACCCTCAACGGGAGAGGACATCCTCCCAGATTTTAGGATCAAGTCAACCTTGAGATGAAGGTAACCGGCTACATAGGATTGTTATATGAATGACTCAACACGTCCGACACAACACATGGGGGACACTGACATACACTGATCTATGCATGTGTGTGTGTATATATATATTTATATTTAATATATATACAGTACTGCAAAAGTTATAGGCGGGTGTGAAGAAATGCTGCAAACTACAAATGCTTTCAAATACCGTACATATTTTTTAATTGTTTATTTTTATAAATTTTTATCAATTTACAAAACGCAACGTGAGCGAACAGAAGACAAATCTAAATCAAATAAATATTTGATGTGACTTCCCTTCGGCTTCACACCAGCAGAAGTTTGGTTTATCAAGCTCTTTTGAAGAAGCACAAGATGTACAGGCGATGATGAGGAGCGTAGACGCAGTGGTCGGGTAACATTGAGGAGCGTAGACGCAGTGGTCGGGTAACATTGAGGAGCGTAGACGCAGTGGTCGGGTAACATTGAGGAGCGTAGACGCAGTGGTCGGGTAACATTGAGGAACGTAGACGCAGTGGTCGGGTAACATTGAGGAACGTAGACGCAGTGGTCGGGTAACATTGAGGAGCGTAGACGCAGTGGTCGGGTAACATTGAGGAACGTAGACGCAGTGGTCGGGTAACATTGAGGAACGTAGACGCAGTGGTCGGGTAACATTGAGGAACGTAGACGCAGTGGTCGGGTAACATTGAGGAACGTAGACGCAGTGGTCGGGTAACATTGAGGAGCGTAGACGCAGTGGTCGGGTAACATTGAGGAACGTAGACGCAGTGGTCGGGTAACATTGAGGAGCGTAGACGCAGTGGTCGGGTAACATTGAGGAACGTAGACGCAGTGGTCAGGTAACATTGAGGAACGTAGACGCAGTGGTCGGGTAACATTGAGGAACGTAGACGCAGTGGTCGGGTAACATTGAGGAGCGTAGACGCAGTGGTCGGGTAACATTGAGGAACGTAGACGCAGTGGTCGGGTAACATTGAGGAACGTAGACGCAGTGGTCGGGTAACATTGAGGAACGTAGACGCAGTGGTCGGGTAACATTGAGGAGCGTAGACGCAGTGGTCGGGTAACATTGAGGAACGTAGACGCAGTGGCCGGGTAACATTGAGGAACGTAGACGCAGTGGTCGGGTAACATTGAGGAGCGTAGACGCAGTGGTCGGGTAACATTGAGGAGCGTAGACGCAGTGGTCGGGTAACATTGAGGAGCGTAGACGCAGTGGTCGGGTAACATTGAGGAGCGTAGACGCAGTCGTCAGGTAACATGGAATGTAGACACAGTGGTCAGATAACGTAGATGCAGTGGTTGGGTAACATTGAGGAGCGTAGACGCAGTGGTCAGATAACGTAGACGCAGTGGTCAGATAACGTAGACGCAGTGGTCAGATAACATTGAGGAGCGTAGACGCAGTGGTTGGCCAGCAGATGAGACACATCATGCTTATTTCCCTTCTGCGTTAGAAGATTTCCTGCAGTGCCATCAGAACAGAACTAGCAGAAACCAGTGGGGCCCAGATACACACATCTGTTGTCTGCAGAAATCTGGAGGAAACCAGAAGGACCCAGGAACCCCCATCTACTGTCCGGAGAAGTCTGGAGCAAACTAGTGGGACCCAGGAACCTGATCTACTGCCCAGAGGAAACCAGTGGGACCCAGCTACCCCCATCTACTGTTTAGAGAAGTCTGGAGGAGACCCATGGGACCAAGGTACCCCAATCTACAGTTTGGAGAAGTCTGGAGGAAACCAGTGGGACCCAGGAACCTCATCTACTGTCCAGAGAAGTCTGGAAGAGACCAGTGGGACCCAGGTAACCCAATCTACTGACCAGAGAAGCCTGGAGGAAACTAGTGGGACTCAGGAACTTCATCTACTGCCTGGAGGAAACCAGTGGGACCCAGGTACCCCAATCTACCGTTTGGAGAAGTCTGGAGAAAACCAGTGGGACCCAGGTACCACCATCTACTGTCTAGAGAAGTCTGAAGGAGACCAGAGGGACCTAGGTTCCCCCATCTACCGTTTAGAGAAGTCTGGAGGAAACTAGTGGGACCCAGGTCCCCCCATCTACTGTCTGGAGAAGTCTGGAGGAGACCAGTGGGATGCAAGAAACACCCACTTACTGTCCGAAAGAACTCTGAAGGAAACCATAGATAAAAGATAGGTATAGATATACAGTGGTGTGAAAAAGTGTTTGCCCCTTTCCTAATTTCCTGTTCCTTTGCATGTTTGTCACACTTAAGTGTTTCGGAACATCAAACCAATTTAAACAATAGTCAAGGACAACACAAGTAAACACAAAATGCAATTTGTAAATTAAGGTGTTTATTATTAAAGGTGAAAAAAAATCCAAACCATCATGGCCCTGTGTGAAAAAGTGATTGCCCCCCTTGTTAAAACATACTATAACTGTGGTTGTCCACACCTGAGTTCAATTTCTCTAGCCACACCCAGGCCTGATTATTGCCACACCTGTTCACAATCAAGGCATCACTTAAATAGGAGCTGCTTGACACAGTAAGGTCCACCAGAAGATCCTTAAAAGCTACACATCATGCCGAGACCCAAAGAAATTCAGGAACAATTGAGAAAGAAAGTAATTGAGATCTATCAGTCTGGAAAGGGTTATAAAGCCATTTCCAAAGCTTTGGGAATCCAGCGAACCACAGTGAGAGCCATTATCCACAAATGGCGAAGACATGGAACAGTGGTGAACCTTCCCAGGAGTGGCCGGCCGCCCAAAATTACCCCAAGAGCGCAGCGACGACTCATCCAAGAGGTCCCAAAAGACCCCACAACAACGTCCAAGGAACTGCAGGCCTCACTTGCCTCAGTTAAGGTCAGCGTTCATGCCTCCACCATCAGGAAAAGACTGGGCAAAAATGGCCTGCATGGCAGAGTTCCAAGGAGAAAACCACTGCTGAGCAAAAAGAACATCAAAGCTCGTCTCAATTTCTCCACAACACATCTTGATGATCCCCAAGACTTTTGGGACAACATTCTGTGGAGCGATGAGACAAAAGTGGAACTCTTTGGAAGGTGTGTGTCCAAGTATATCTGGCGTAGAAGGAACACTGCATTTCATAAAAAGAACATTATACCAACAGTAAAATATGGTGGTGGTAGTGTGATGGTCTGGGGCTGTTTTGCTGCTTCAGGACCTGGAAGACTTGCCGTGATAAAAGGAACTATGAATTCTGCTGTCTACCAAGAGATCCTGAAGGAGAATGTCCGACCATCTGTTCGTGTACTCAAGCTGAAACCAACTTGGGTTCTGCAGCAGGACAATGATCCTAAACACACCAGCAAGTCCACCACCGAATGGCTGAAGAAAAACAAAATGAAGACTTTGGAGTGGCCTAGCCAAAGTCCTGACCTGAATCCTATTGAGATGTTGTGGTATGACCTTAAAAAGGCCGTTCATGCTCGAAAACCCTCTAATGTAACTGAATTAGGACAATTCTGCAAAGATGAGTGGGCCAAAATTCCTCCAGGACGCTGTAAAAGCCTCATTGCACGTTATCGCAAACACTTGGTTGCAGTTGTTGCTGCTAAGGGTGGCCCAACCAGTTATTAGGTTTAGGGGGCAATCACTTTTTCACACAGGGCCATGATGGTTTGGAATTTTTTTCACCTTTAATAATAAACACCTTCATTTACAAATTGCATTTTGTGTTTACTTGTGTTGTCCTTGACTATTGTTTAAATTGGTTTGATGTTCCGAAACACTTAAGTGTGACAAACATGCAAAGGAACAGGAAATGAGGAAGGGGGCAAACACTTTTTCACACCACTGTAGGCTAGTGCCATTTGATAGATAAATAAAATCCAATAGTTAAGATATATTTTACACATATTTCTCGTGCCTCTGCAGATCCTTCTGGGGACGGAAATGGGGGATCCCTAAATGGGGGCTCTTGCCGCGGTTCGCTGGCTTGATAAGCAAAGGAGGAAGAGATTATCTGTCCTCACTCCAATGTTAATTGATATACCCAATTTACGATATTAACGACAAATAATACAAGCAACTTGCCTGATTATATGGGGTAAGACTTCAGTTCTATATATATATATTTTTTATATTTTTTATTTCTATATTTATTATTTGATTCTTTTGTTGAAAAGTAGATATATCTCATGGTCCAGTTGCTGGTTCCCTTTTTTTTTTTTTTTTTTTTTTTTTTTTTTGTGTTCTACAACCCAGTCTGCATTTTCCTTAGTAGGAAAATTACACCATTTATGCACTAAGTATGCGAATAAATTTGGGGACGCCATTCTTGGAAATGGTTCAATTGCCCCCTTTCTTGACAAACAATTCATAGATTTACTATTGATATGCAAATTATGTCCTTATGTTTAAATAGAAATATTTCTCTGGTGATGGTTTCCCCGCAGTTAGGGCCGCTTTTGTTAGACTGGGGTGAATCCATCACTAGACTAATGCAATTATGATATGTCAAACCATACAGGTGGACATTTCCTATGCCTGTGTTCTGGGCTTATTATATGTACAAAAATGCTATATATGTGTATTGAAACAAATTTTCTTCTATAATTTCAGTTTTCTTTTTTTGTTTGCTGCAATTGTCCTGAGGAAGCTCTGAAGAGCGAAACATGTAGGAAAGAAACAATGCAGTTCAAATCATATAAGAATGTGGTAATGGATGGAGCTGCATAAGCCCACATACCAACTTTCTGTATCTGTATATGCACTTTGTCACTTTGTCTGTTTATTGGATGTAATTGTCTATTGTGTTCGCAAAATGTCTTTTGTACATTAAATAAAAAATTTCAATGATTTTACATATGGTTTAAGTATATTTAGTGCCGCCAAAAAAGTCCCGGGGGTTGGTTGCCCTCCAGTCCCTTTTGTTTCTCATCCCTCTTCTCTGAAGGAAACCAGTGGGACCGAACCTTTCTTTCTCCAATGTCTTTCTTCTTGTCACTCTTCCATAAAGGGCAGATTTGTGGAGAGACGACTAATAGTTGTCCTGTGGACAGATTCTCCCCCCTGAGCTGTGGATCTCTGCAGCTCCTCCAGAGTTACCATGGACCTCTTGGCTCTTCTCTGATGAATGCTCTCCTTGCCCGGCCCGGTCAGTTTAGGTGGACGGCCGTGTCTTGGTAGGTTGGCAGTTGTGCCATACTCTTTCCATTTTCCGATGATGGATTAAACAGAGCTCCGTGAGATGGTCAAAGCTTGGGAGATCTTTTTATAACCTGACTCTGCTTTATACTTCTCCACAACTTTACCCCTGACCTGTCTGGTGTGTTCCTTGGCCTTCATGATGCTGTTTGTTCACTAATGTTCTCTAGCAAACCCTTGAGGGCTTCACAGAACAGCTGTATTTATACTGAGATTAAATTACTCACAGGTGGACTCTATTTACTGATTAGGTGATTTCTGAAGGCAATTGGTTCAACTAGATTGTAGTTAGGAGTATCAGAGGAAAAGTGGGTGCCATACAAATGCCCCTCCCCCCACTTTCCACATATTTATTTGTATCATTTATCCTTTTGGTGTTGGTCTATCACATAAAATGGAAGGGTGGGGGGGGGGGGGATGCACTGATTAGAGAGGTGACACTGAAGGGTTAGGGATGCACTGATCAGAGGTGATATTGGGGGTTGGGGGGTGCACTGATCAGACGTGATAGTGAGGGGTTGGGGGGTGCACTGAACAGAGATGATAGTGAAGGGTTGGGGGGTACACTGATCAGAGGTGATAGTGAAGGGTTGGGGGGTGTACTGAACAGAGATGATAGTGAAGGGTTGGGGGGTACACTGATCAGAGGTGATAGTGAAGGGTTGGGGGGTACACTGATCAGAGGTGATAGTGAAGGGTTGGGGGGTACACTGATCAGAGGTGATAGTGAAGGGTTGGGGGGTACACTGATCAGAGGTGATAGTGAAGGGTTGGGGGGTACACTGATCAGAGGTGATAGTGAAGGGTTGGGGGGTACACTGATCAGAGGTGATAGTGGAGGGTTGGGGGGTGCACTGATCAGAGGTGATAGTGGGGGGGTTGGGGGTGCACTGATCAGAGGGGATAGTGGGGGGTTGGGGGTGCACCGATCAGAGAGGATAGTGGGGGGTTGGGGGTGCACTGATCAGAGGTGATAGTGGGGGGTTGGGGGTGCACCGATCAGAGGTGATAGTGAGGGGTTGGGGGGTGCACTGATCAGTGGTGATAGTGGGGGGTTGGGGGTGCACTGATCAGAGGTGATAGTGGGGGGTGCACTGATCAGAGGTGATAGTGGGGGGTTGGGGGTGCACCGATCAGAGGTGATAGTGGGGGGTTGGGGGGTGCACTGATCAGAGGTGATAGTGGGGGGTTGGGGGTGCACCGATCAGAGGTGATAGTGAGGGGTTGGGGGTGCACTGATCAGAGGTGATAGTGGGGGGTTGGGGGTGCACTGATCAGAGGTGATAGTGGGGGGTTGGGGGTGCACCAATCAGAGGTGATAGTGGGGGGTTGGGGGGTGCACTGATCAGAGGTGATAGTGGGGGGTTGGGGGTGCACCAATCAGAGGTGATAGTGGGGGGTTGGGGGGTACACTGATCAGAGGTGATAGTGTAGGGTTGGGGGGTGCACCGATCAGAGGTGATAGTGAGGGGTTAGGGGATGCACTGATCAGAGATGATAGTGAAGGGTTGGGGGGTACACTGATCAGAGGTGATAGTGGGGGGTTGGGGGTGCACTGATCAGAGGTGATAGTGAAGGGTTGGGGGTGCACTGATCAGAGGTGATAGTGGGGGGTTGGGGGTGCACTGATCAGAGGTGATAGTGAGGGGTTGGGGGGTGCACTGATCAGAGATGATAGTGAAGGGTTGGGGGTGCACTGATCAGAGGTGATAGTGGGGGGTTGGGGGTGCACTGATCAGAGGTGATAGTGGGGGGTTGGGGTGCACTGATCAGAGGTGATAGTGGGGGGTTGGGGGTTCTCTGATCAGAGGTGATAGTGGGGGGTTGGGGGTGCACTGATCAGAGGTGATAGTGAGGGGTTGGGGGGTGCACTGATCAGAGATGATAGTGAAGGGTTGGGGGTGCACTGATCAGAGGTGATAGTGGGGGGTTGGGGGTGCACTGATCAGAGGTGATAGTGGGGGGTTGGGGGTGCACTGATCAGAGGTGATAGTGAAGGGTTGGGGGGTGCACTGATCAGAGGTGATAGTGAAGGGTTGGGGGGTGCACTGATCAGAGGTGATAGTGAAGGGTTGGGGGGTGCACTGATCAGAGGGGATAGTGGGGGGTTGGGGGGTGCACTGATCAGAGGTGATAGTGGGGGGTTGGGGGGGGTGCACTGATCAGAGGTGATAGTGAGGGGTTAGGGGATGCACTGATCAGAGGTGATAGTGGAGGGTTGGGGGGTGCACTGATCAGAGGTGATAGTGGGGGGTTGGGGGTGCACTGATCAGAGGTGATAGTGGGGGGTTGGGGTGCACTGATCAGAGGTGATAGTGGGGGGTTGGGTGGTGCCCCGATCAGAGGTGATAGTGAAGGGTTGGGGGTGCACCGATCAGAGGTGATAGTGGGGGGTTGGGGGGTGCACTGATCAGAGGTGATAGTGGAGGGTTGGGGGGTGCACGGATCAGAGGTGATAGTGGGGGGTTGGGTGGTGCCCCGATCAGAGGTGATAGTGGGGGGTTGGGGGGTGCACTGATCAGAGGTGATAGTGGAGGGTTGGGGGTGCACGGATCAGAGGTGATAGTGGGGGGTTGGGTGGTGCCCCGATCAGAGGTGATAGTGGGGGGTTGGGGGGTGCACTGATCAGAGGTGATAGTGGGGGGTTGGGGGGGTGCACTGATCAGAGGTGATAGTGAAGGGTTGGGGGGTGCACGGATCAGAGGTGATAGTGGGGGGTTGGGTGGTGCCCCGATCAGAGGTGATAGTGGGGGGTTGGGGGGTGCACTGATCAGAGGTGATAGTGGAGGGTTGGGGGGTGCACGGATCAGAGGTGATAGTGGGGGGTTGGGTGGTGCCCCGATCAGAGGTGATAGTGGGGGGTTGGGGGGTGCACTGATAAGAGGTGATAGTGGGGGGTTGGGTGGTGCCCCGATCAGAGGTGATAGTGGGGGGTTGGGGGGTGCACTGATCAGAGGTGATAGTGGAGGGTTGGGGGTGCACGGATCAGAGGTGATAGTGGGGGGTTGGGTGGTGCCCCGATCAGAGGTGATAGTGGGGGGTTGGGGGGTGCACTGATCAGAGGTGATAGTGGGGGGTTGGGGGGGTGCACTGATCAGAGGTGATAGTGAAGGGTTGGGGGGTGCACGGATCAGAGGTGATAGTGGGGGGTTGGGTGGTGCCCCGATCAGAGGTGATAGTGGGGGGTTGGGGGGTGCACTGATCAGAGGTGATAGTGGAGGGTTGGGGGGTGCACGGATCAGAGGTGATAGTGGGGGGTTGGGTGGTGCCCCGATCAGAGGTGATAGTGGGGGGTTGGGGGGTGCACTGATCAGAGGTGATAGTGGGGGGTTGGGGGGGTGCACTGATCAGAGGTGATAGTGAAGGGTTGGGGGGTGCACGGATCAGAGGTGATAGTGGGGGGTTGGGTGGTGCCCCGATCAGAGGTGATAGTGGGGGGTTGGGGGGTGCACTGATCAGAGGTGATAGTGGAGGGTTGGGGGGTGCACGGATCAGAGGTGATAGTGGGGGGTTGGGTGGTGCCCCGATCAGAGGTGATAGTGGGGGGTTGGGGGGTGCACTGATCAGAGGTGATAGTGGGGGGTTGGGGGTTCTCTGATCAGAGGTGATAGTGGGGGGTTGGGGGTGCACTGATCAGAGGTGATAGTGAGGGGTTGGGGGGTGCACTGATCAGAGGTGATAGTGGGGGGTTGGGGGGTGCACCGATCAGAGGTGATAGTGGGGGGTTGGGGGGTGCACTGATCAGAGGTGATAGTGAAGGGTTGGGGGTGCACTGATCAGAGGTGATAGTGGGGGGTTGGGGGTGCACTGATCAGAGGTGATAGTGGGGGGTTGGGTGGTGCCCCGATCAGAGGTGATAGTGGGGGGTTGGGGGGTGCACTGATCAGAGGTGATAGTGAAGGGTTGGGGGGTGCATCGATCAGAGGTGATAGTGGGGGGTTGGGGGGTGCACTGATCAGAGGTGATAGTGGGGGGTTGGGGGGTGCATCGATCAGAGGTGATAGTGAAGGGTTGGGGGGTGCACTGATCAGAGGTGATAGTGAAGGGTTGGGGGGGCACCGATCAGAGGTGATAGTGGGGGGTTGGGGGGTGCATCGATCAGAGGTGATAGTGAAGGGTTGGGGGGGGCACCGATCAGAGGTGATAGTGGGGGGTTGGGGGGTGCATCGATCAGAGGTGATAGTGAAGGGTTGTGGGGGGCACCGATCAGAGGTGATAGTGGGGGGTTGGGGGGTGCATCGATCAGAGGTGATAGTGGGGGGTTGGGGGGTGCACTGATCAGAGGTGATAGTGGGGGGTTGGGGGGTGCATCGATCAGAGGTGATAGTGGGGGGTTGGGGGGTGCACTGATCAGAGGTGATAGTGGGGGGTTGGGGGTGCACTGATCAGAGGTGATAGTGGGGGGTTGGGGGTGCACTGATCAGAGGTGATAGTGGGGGGTTGGGGGTGCACCGATCAGAGGTGATAGTGGGGGGTTGGGGGTGCACTGATCAGAGGTGATAGTGGGGGGTTGGGGGTGCACTGATTAGAGGTGATAGTGGGGGGTTGGGGGGTGCACTGATCAGAGGTGATAGTGGGGGGTTGGGGGTGCACTGATCAGAGGTGATAGTGGGGGGTTGGGGGTGCACCGATCAGAGGTGATAGTGGGGGGTTGGGGGTGCACTGATCAGAGGTGATAGTGGGGGGTTGGGGGTGCACTGATTAGAGGTGATAGTGGGGGGTTGGGGGGTGCACTGATCAGAGGTGATAGTGGGGGGTTGGGGGTGCACTTATCAGAGGTGATAGTGGGGGGTTGGGGGTGCACCGATCAGAGGTGATAGTGGGGGGTTGGGGGTGCACTGATCAGAGGTGATAGTGGGGGGTTGGGGGTGCACTGATCAGAGGTGATAGTGGGGGGTTGGGGGTGCACTGATCAGAGGTGATAGTGGGGGGTTGGGGGTGCACTGATCAGAGGTGATAGTGGGGGGGGTGTTGCTGGAATTGGGTCCCCGATTTTCTGTATTATCGTCTCGCTGTCTTTCCTGGTCTCGCCCACATCAGACTTTCCGCCATATTTAATGTCCTCTCATACAATGTGACACGCGGTGACGCGGGGAAGACGTTGCGGGACCTGTGGGGAGGATCCTGGTGATTTATTTTGTGGCGCTCACTCTTGGGAATAAAGCTGATTTTATTGTGGGGGGAGGGGGGGGCAGCGGGAATAATGGAAGAGGATGGCGATAACGGGCACCATTCCTGCCGCAGCCTGACACCACTGCACAGCATTACATCATGGTGAGATGACATCATCCGCTGTGATCGCGCCGCGGGTTCTTCCAGCGCCCCGTCCTCTCACAATGAGCCGGTCTCTGCCTCTCCATCTTCCTCTGCAAGGATTTCATTGATAAATGAGGGTGAAAGAAGAGCGATCACTGCAACCGACTCCAGGAACGTCGTATATATTAGACAAGCTGCCCGCATTCCTTTTCCTTTTAGATGCTTCTTTTCCTTTTCTTTTCACCTGGTGATCCTGCCAGCAACACACTTTCTGTCCTAGGGTGACAACACTTACTCACCATACTGAATCAATGGAGGTTGTTGTCACCCTAGGACAGGACTACAGAACCCCCCCCCCCCCCCCACACACACTCTACTCCTCTCCATAATGTAAAGGGGGAGGGGGGGTGTTGTGTAGTTTAAAAGATCTGGGAACAATGTAACTGATAAGAGTGCAGCACAGACAGTTTTCAGCTCATGATTTCTGGCAGGATCTCCAGTTTATTGCACTTCATGATCAGTCTGCCACCAGGGGCGATCATCCTTCCCTCACCACAGACAATCGCCCCGGGTGTGATCACACGTGGGCAGTTGGGGGCGCTGTCAGCCTGTCATTCATCTGCTGGAATACACATTTGATTCCAGCTACAAGAATCCCCCGTCTGGACTTCACAAGATCTGTGAATGAGGATCTAAGATTCCGGAATAGCAATATCAGTCATAAAAACCCCGGGAGCCCGGCACCATGTGTACGTGGGAAACTCCGGTGACCCCCCTATACACCACACAAGGATTGGATCTTCTCCACGTTCTTCTCATTGTTCTACAGAAATGTGATGAATACATAGAAATGTTTTTGGGGATTTTTTTGGGGCGTTTTGTTACCTTCACCTCCTGGACTAAGGCGAGATTAATCAGCCGGCTGAAGTTCTGACCGACCGACGTCAGCGCGTCATTAATGGCGAATTTCATCGACGTCAGATCGTCCTCGTCCTCCGTCTGGGTGCACCTGATAGGGAAATCCAACAACAACCGTTATTTGGGGGGGGGGCTCATATCCTACAGGTACCCCAAAATATATCTACAAATCTGTAAAGAGCGGGGAGGGGGGGGGGATCTGGGAGGGGCACTGCCAGAAAATAAGGTGTTGCCGCTTCACCTCCCCCCCCCCCTATCCATACGTCCGGCCCCTTGCAGGACACCGAATGCATTAATTCCAATTGGGTGGGTGTCTTTTTTTTTTTTTTTTTTTTTTAAGCATGTGATTAGAACCAAAGGCTCTAATTGGCTTCAAAATAGGGTGGGCTCGGGGCGTGGAACGTGAAACGTGGTCTGAGGCCCGTTTCCCAATTGGCCAAAAGGAGAAGCGTTCTAATGCCCACTGCCTGAGATGGGAAAGCCGCCCGTAATGCCCACTGCCTGAGATGCCCTCCGCCCGTGATGCCCACAGAGGAGAGAAGGCGAAGCCGCCCATAATGCCCACCACCTAAGATGCCCGCCACCCATGATGCCTACGGAGGAGAGAAGGAGAAGCCACCCATAATGCCCACTGCCTGAGATGCCCATCGCCCGTGATGCCTGTGGAGGAGAGAAGGGGAAGCCACCCATAATGCCCACTGCTTAAGATGCCCGCTGCCCGTGATGCCCGTGGAGGAGAGAAGGGGAAGCTGCCCATAATGCCCACCGCCTGAGATGCCCACAGCCTGTGATGCCCACGGGGGAGAGAAGGGGAAACCTTTCATAATGCCCACTGCCTGAGATGCCCGCTGCCCGTGATGCCCGCAGAGGAGAGAAGGGGAAGCCATCCGTAATGCCCACTGCCTTAGATGCCCGCCGCCCGTGATGCCCATGGAGGAGAGAAGGGGAAGCCACCCATAATGCCTACTGCCTGTGATGCCCACCGCTCGTGATGCCCGCAGAGGAGAGAAGGGTAATCCGTCCGTAATACCCACTGACTGTGATGCCCGCCGCCCATGATGCCCGCCACAGATGGGATAGGTGCTCCGGACCTGACTGACCGGACTGGGGGGGGGGCGGAAGGCTGGGGGCGCACTGTTTGCTGCCCCCTCAATAAAATTACCACCAGCTGCCACTTGTATCATTCAGTCCTAACCAAGTTTATCATTCCTGATTGGATTATTACATTACAAACAGACAGGATAGTAGATCCGCTCTCCTAAAAATGTGTTTGTTTTCATTTTATTCGTTTGGTTGTTTTTTATTCCGGGTCATTCACTCTGAGCGAAATTCAATATATTGAACACAATTGAAAACGTAAAAATTCAAAAATAAGAAAGAAAATCCGGCAATTCAAAAGAACGAAAATCCGAAAATAAGAATAAAAATTCCAAAATCTGAAATACTAACTAATAATAACTATTAAATGATAGGAATTGGAATTTCCTTTCAAATTTGGCTGTTAGTGAAGGTAACGAATCCGAATTTATCCGAAATAATGAATGCCGCATCTAAACGAATGAAACGGAACAAATTAATAATAATAAATAATAATAACAAAAAGATTTTATTATCATTCTTTATTAATTTGTTCCGTTTCATTCGTTTAGATGCGGCATTCATTATTTCGGATAAATTCGGATTCGTTACCTTCACTAACAGCCACATTTGAAAGGAAATTCCAATTCCTATAATTTAATAGTTATTATTAGTTAGTATTTCAGATTTTGGAATTTTCAGGTGTTCTCATTTTCGGATTTGCATTCTTATTCTCAGATTTTTGACTTTTCAGATTTTAGAAATTGCTGCGCTGTGCCTCTAATTACACTATCAGTCTGACGCAGCGGCTGCAGGGGACATTAGAGTGTAAGCTCCTCTGTACAGAGACTGATGTGACTGTGGGGGGAGGGGACATTAGAGTGTAAGCTCCTCTGTACAGAGACTGACGTGACTGTGGGGGGAGGGGACATTAGAGTGTAAGCTCCTCTGTACAGAGACTGATGTGACTGTGGGGGGAGGGGACATTAGAGTGTAAGCTCCTCTGTACAGAGACTGATGTGACTGTGGGGGGGAGGGGACATTAGAGTGTAAGCTCCTCTGTACAGAGACTGATGTGACTGTGGGGGGGAGGGGACATTAGAGTGTAAGCTCCTCTGTACAGAGACTGATGTGACTGTGGGGGAGGGGACATTAGAGTGTAAGCTCCTCTGTACAGAGACTGATGTGACCGTGGGGGGAGGGGACATTAGAGTGTAAGCTCCTCTGTACAGAGACTGATGTGACTGTTGGGGGAGGGGACATTAGAGTGTAAGCTCCTCTGTACAGAGACTGATGTGACTGTGGGGGGAGGGGACATTAGAGTGTAAGCTCCTCTGTACAGAGACTGATGTGACTGTGGGGGGAGGGGACATTAGAGTGTAAGCTCCTCTGTACAGAGACTGATGTGACTGTGGGGGGAGGGGACATTAGAGTGTAAGCTCCTCTGGTACAGAGACTGATGTGACTGTGGGGGGAGGGGACATTAGAGTGTAAGCTCCTCTGTACAGAGACTGATGTGACTGTGGGGGGAGGGGACATTAGAGTGTAAGCTCCTCTGTACAGAGACTGATGTGACTGTGGGGGAGGGGACATTAGAGTGTAAGCTCCTCTGTACAGAGACTGATGTGACTGTGGGGGAGGGGACATTAGAGTGTAAGCTCCTCTGTACAGAGACTGATGTGACTGTGGGGGAGGGGACATTAGAGTGTAAGCTCCTCTGGTACAGAGACTGATGTGACTGTGGGGGGAGGGGACATTAGAGTGTAAGCTCCTCTGGTACAGAGACTGATGTGACTGTGGGGGGAGGGGACATTAGAGTGTAAGCTCCTCTGGTACAGAGACTGATGTGACTGTGGGGGAGGGGACATTAGAGTGTAAGCTCCTCTGTACAGAGACTGATGTGACTGTGGGGGGGAGGGGACATTAGAGTGTAAGCTCCTCTGTACAGAGACTGATGTGACTGTGGGGGGGAGGGGACATTAGAGTGTAAGCTCCTCTGTACAGAGACTGATGTGACTGTGGGGGAGGGGACATTAGAGTGTAAGCTCCTCTGTACAGAGACTGATGTGACTGTGGGGGGAGGGGACATTAGAGTGTAAGCTCCTCTGTACAGAGACTGATGTGACTGTTGGGGGAGGGGACATTAGAGTGTAAGCTCCTCTGTACAGAGACTGATGTGACTGTGGGGGGAGGGGACATTAGAGTGTAAGCTCCTCTGTACAGAGACTGATGTGACTGTGGGGGGAGGGGACATTAGAGTGTAAGCTCCTCTGGTACAGAGACTGATGTGACTGTGGGGAGAGGGGACATTAGAGTGTAAGCTCCTCTGTACAGAGACTGATGTGACTGTGGGGGGAGGGGACATTAGAGTGTAAGCTCCTCTGTACAGAGACTGATGTGACTGTGGGGGGGAGGGGACATTAGAGTGTAAGCTCCTCTGTACAGAGACTGATGTGACTGTGGGGGGGAGGGGACATTAGAGTGTAAGCTCCTCTGTACAGAGACTGATGTGACTGTGGGGGAGGGGACATTAGAGTGTAAGCTCCTCTGTACAGAGACTGATGTGACTGTGGGGGGGAGGGGACATTAGAGTGTAAGCTCCTCTGTACAGAGACTGATGTGACTGTGGGGGGGAGGGGACATTAGAGTGTAAGCTCCTCTGTACAGAGACTGATGTGACTGTGGGGGGAGGGGACATTAGAGTGTAAGCTCCTCTGTACAGAGACTGATGTGACTGTGGGGGAGGGGACATTAGAGTGTAAGCTCCTCTGTACAGAGACTGATGTGACTGTGGGGGAGGGGACATTAGAGTGTAAGCTCCTCTGTACAGAGACTGATGTGACTGTGGGGGAGGGGACATTAGAGTGTAAGCTCCTCTGTACAGAGACTGATGTGACTGTGGGGGGAGGGGACATTAGAGTGTAAGCTCCTCTGTACAGAGACTGATGTGACTGTTGGGGGAGGGGACATTAGAGTGTAAGCTCCTCTGTACAGAGACTGATGTGACTGTGGGGGGAGGGGACATTAGAGTGTAAGCTCCTCTGTACAGAGACTGATGTGACTGTGGGGGGAGGGGACATTAGAGTGTAAGCTCCTCTGTACAGAGACTGATGTGACTGTGGGGGAGGTAGGGTGACCACATTTCCAAACTGCCATTCAGGGACACCCCCCCCCCCCCCAAAAAAAAGATGATTTTTTACATCTTTTTTTGCCAATTTTTGGGGCAGGGGCATATGAAATCAGCAGACCTGTGTGCAAGATCAAAAGCGGACCCTAGGCATTAAGAACAACAACAATATGGCGCGCAAAGCGTGTCGTGGTGAACAGTGGACATGTTTTAAATTGCACTAAATATTGGCTTAAAGGGGGTGTTGTTTAGGGCGGCAACTAACGATTATTTTCATAATCGATTAGTTGGCCGATTATTGTTTCGATTAATCGGTTAATAACCTTAAAAAAAAAAAGTGTGTCAAATTATTGTTTAATAAATAGGGAATGCGGAGTGTATGGTGGTGAGTAGTATGTACAGGAGAGGAGTGCAGAATGTATGGCGGGGGTAATATGTACAGGAGAGGAGTGCGGAGTGTATGGCGGGGGGTAATATGTACAGGAGAGGAGTGCGGGGTGTATGGCAGAGGGGTAATATGTACAGGGGAGGAGTGCGGGGTGTATGGCAGGGGGGTAATATATACAGGGGAGGAGTGCGGAGTGTATGGCAGAGGGGTAATATGTACAGGGGAGGAGTGCGGGGTGTATGGCAGAGGGGTAATATGTACAGGGGAGGAGTGCGGAGTGTATGGCGGGGGGTAATATGTACAGGAGAGGAGTGCGGGGTGTATGGCAGAGGGGTAATATGTACAGGGGAGGAGTGCGGGGTGTATGGCAGGGGGGTAATATATACAGGGGAGGAGTGCGGAGTGTATGGCAGAGGGGTAATATGTACAGGGGAGGAGTGCGGGGTGTATGGCAGAGGGGTAATATGTACAGGGGAGGAGTGCGGGGTGTATGGCAGGGGGGTAATATATACAGGGGAGGAGTGCGGAGTGTATGGCAGAGGGGTAATATGTACAGGGGAGGAGTGCGGGGTGTATGGCAGAGGGGTAATATGTACAGGGGAGGAGTGCGGGGTGTATGGCAGGGGGGTAATATATACAGGGGAGGAGTGCGGAGTGTATGGCGGGGGGTAATATGTACAGGGGAGGAGTGCGGAGTGTATGGCAGGGGGGTAATATGTACAGGGGAGGAGTGCGGGGTGTATGGCAGGGGGGTAATATGTACAGGGGAGGAGTGCGGAGTGTATGGCGGGGGGGTAATATGTACAGGGGAGGAGTGCGGAGTGTATGGCGGGGGGGTAATATGTACAGGGGAGGAGTGCGGAGTGTATGGCGGGGGGGTAATATGTACAGGGGAGGAGTGTGGCGTGTATGGCAGGGGGGTAATATGTACAGGGGAGGAGTGCGGAGTGTATGGCAGGGGGGTAATATGTACAGGGGAGGAGTGCGGAGTGTATGGCGGGGGGGTAATATGTATAGGGGAGGAGTGCGGAGTGTATGGCGGGGGGGTAATATGTACAGGGGAGGAGTGCGGAGTGTATGGCAGGGGGGTAATATGTACAGGGGAGGAGTGCGGAGTGTATGGCGGGGGGGTAATATGTACAGGGGAGGAGTGCGGAGTGTATGGCAGGGGGTAATATGTACAGGGGAGGAGTGCGGAGTGTATGGCGGGGGGGTAATATGTACAGGGGAGGAGTGCGGAGTGTATGGCAGGGGGGTAATATGTACAGGGGAGGAGTGCGGAGTGTATGGCGGGGGGGTAATATGTACAGGGGAGGAGTGCGGAGTGTATGGCAGGGGGGTAATATGTACAGGGGAGGAGTGCGGAGTGTATGGCGGGGGGGTAATATGTACAGGGGAGGAGTGCGGAGTGTATGGCAGGGGGGTAATATGTACAGGGGAGGAGTGCGGAGTGTATGGCGGGGGGTAATATGTACAGGGGAGGAGTGCGGAGTGTATGGCAGGGGGGTAATATGTACAGGGGAGGAGTGCGGAGTGTATGGCGGGGGGGTAATATGTACAGGGGAGGAGTGCGGAGTGTATGGCGGGGGGGTAATATGTACAGGGGAGGAGTGCGGAGTGTATGGCGGGGGGGTAATATGTACAGGGGAGGAGTGCGGAGTGTATGGCAGGGGGGTAATATGTACAGGGGAGGAGTGCGGAGTGTATGGCGGGGGGTAGTTAGTGGAGAGAGGAGGAAGAGGAGTGCACCTCCTGATAGTCTGTCAAAGTTCCCAGGATACCAGACAGTACAATTATCTCTGTGATAGCAGCCAGTTTGTCTTTGAAGATGGGGAAGGGGGCAAGTTGTGAAAGAAGAATACTTGCAGTGATTTGGGGGGATAAGAGCGTGCTGTATGTTCTAGGAGGGCACACTTTGGGAGGGGAGAGAAATTGTGCAGGAAGGGGGGGTTGAATAAAAAATCTGACCCCCCCAGCACAATTTCTCTCCTCTGCTAAAGTGCCTCCTAGCACATACAGCATGCTCTTATCCCCCAAAATCGCTGCAAGTATTCTTTTTTGACAACTTGCCCCCCGTCTCTGTGTCTTCTTCTCCTGCAAGTGCCAAGCATTAATATTCTGTACAAACCTCAGATCAGCACATCCCGTCCTGTTGTGTCCATTCTCCTCCCCCTCCTTCTCCTGTCTGTGAGCCGAGGAAAAGGGGGAGGGGACTTCAGTCCATGTGTTAGTGTGAGGTGGGCAGGAGGGGGGAGGAAGGGAGAGAAGCCGTGCAGTACACACTGTAATCGCAGTGTGTGGGAACAGAAACACCCCACACAAGCTGCAAGCCAGTCACTGGAGCCAAGTGCGGAGGTAAAAGAACCAGCAGTGACTTCCAGCAGCACTAGCGTGGAGGAGGAGGATGTAAAATCCTCCTCCGCATTCAACGCTGGGCTGTGACGTCACTGGTTGCCAGACGCAAGGCGGCTATAGCAACCAGTGATCAGTAGGAGGTGGAGGCGGAGCTAGAGCCAGCGCTATGGCAGCTCGGTCCGCCCCTGTTCCCAGATTGTCAATTTCATTCCGGGACACTTTATTGTCCCGGAATGAAGGTGCCCGGGACTGGGGGCAGAGATATAAATTACGGGATAATCCCGGGCAATCCGGGACACGTGGGCACCCTAGGGGGAGGGGACATTAGAGTGTAAGCTCCTCTGTACAGAGACTGATGTGACTGTGGGGGGAGGGGACATTAGAGTGTAAGCTCCTCTGTACAGAGACTGATGTGACTGTTGGGGGAGGGGACATTAGAGTGTAAGCTCCTCTGTACAGAGACTGATGTGACTGTGGGGGGAGGGGACATTAGAGTGTAAGCTCCTCTGTACAGAGACTGATGTGACTGTGGGGGGAGGGGACATTAGAGTGTAAGCTCCTCTGGTACAGAGACTGATGTGACTGTGGGGGGAGGGGACATTAGAGTGTAAGCTCCTCTGTACAGAGACTGATGTGACTGTGGGGGGAGGGGACATTAGAGTGTAAGCTCCTCTGTACAGAGACTGATGTGACTGTGGGGGAGGGGACATTAGAGTGTAAGCTCCTCTGTACAGAGACTGATGTGACTGTGGGGGAGGGGACATTAGAGTGTAAGCTCCTCTGTACAGAGACTGATGTGACTGTGGGGGGAGGGGACATTAGAGTGTAAGCTCCTCTGTACAGAGACTGATGTGACTGTGGGGGAGGGGACATTAGAGTGTAAGCTTCTCTGTACAGAGACTGATGTGACTGTGGGGGGGAGGGGGACATTAGAGTGTAAGCTCCTCTGTACAGAGACTGATGTGACTGTGGGGGGAGGGGACATTAGAGTGTAAGCTCCTCTTTACAGAGACTGATGTGACTGTGGGGGAGGGGACATTAGAGTGTAAGCTCCTCTGTACAGAGACTGATGTGACTGTGGGGGGGGGGGGGGGGGGACATTAGAGTGTAAGCTCCTCTGTACAGAGACTGATGTGACTGTGGGGGGGAGGGGACATTAGAGTGTAAGCTCCTCTGGTACAGAGACTGATGTGACTGGCTCAGTGATCGCTGTAGAGCACTGCAGTATATGTCAGAGCTATATAAATGTATAATAATAATAATAATAATAATTAGAATAATGGCAGATAATGAATGAAATCTTCTCGGTGTTTTATGGAGCCGTCTTACCTCTCGGTGAGTTCGGTGAGCTCAGAACATTTATCCAATAATAAGGTTTGATACTGCGGAGACATTAGAGGGAAACATT
This sequence comes from Lithobates pipiens, assembly GCF_037356315.1. Taxonomy (NCBI): domain Eukaryota; kingdom Metazoa; phylum Chordata; class Amphibia; order Anura; family Ranidae; genus Lithobates; species Lithobates pipiens. The sequence goes on along the minus strand of NW_027507786.1, from coordinate 21,558,665 downwards.
GCTATCATTAAGAGTCGGTGTGAATTATGTTTTTAGGATACATAAACATTACAACCATAAATATCCGTTCCTTTCCTATTGGACCTATAAATAGCCAGATTGTGGTGTCAGCACTCCGACCGGCAAAACAACCACATTAGACGCCAACAAGTCAATTGTTGGTATCCGGAGCGTCGTTTCTCCTGGGCGGCGGTGATTGCTCTCACTTTTTCTGCAGAATTACTCCATTAAAAGTTATTAGGCGTCTCTGAAAGCCGATAACACATTATTTCTCCCCATTATTTACGCCGTTCGCAGGCAGCCATTACTGGCTTAAGTGTATGTGAGCGCAGAGACGAGGGTCGCCATTCCACGCAGCCGGGACGCTGCATATTCGACCTCTGAAATTACAAGCAGATAATTCGGCTTTTGTTTTACGTTTGCATCAGAAAACAGCAAAATAATCCAAAGTAATTCCATTATCGCCATCAGCAATCTTCTGCTCCCGCAACACGTCATTGGTTGACACCCGACGACTCCGACAAAGATTTCATTGTATCAAATGTCACAACTGAAAACCACCATCGCTTTTTATCATCAGTTTTGCCAAATATAATAATTTGCTAAAACAGAACATTAAAGTGCAACTCCATTTTTTTTTTTTTTTGTAGGTATTGAAACATAGTAGGTTTCTAATACCGCCCACAGAATCCAGTATTAAAAGTTCCTTGCACTAGTATGGCCCCTCCCACAATGGGGAGATTTCCTGCAGTAGTTTGTGTCTCTGCCCCTCCCACAATGGGGAGAATCCCTGCAGTAGTTTGTGTCTCTGCCCCTCCCACAATGGGGAGATTCCCTGCAGTAGTTTGTGTCTCTGCCCCTCCCACAATGGTGACATTTCCTGCAGTAGTTTGTGTCTCTCAGTGTCTCCAAATGTACCCCTGTGCCACCAGCACACCTCAGTGTCCCCAAGTATACCCCTGTGCCACCAGCACACCACAGTGTCTCCAAGTACCCCCCTGTGCCACCGGCACTCCTCCATGTCTCCAAGTACCCCCTGTGGCACCGGCACACTTCGGTGTCTCCAAGTGCCCTCCTGTGCCACCAGCACACCTCAGTGTCTCCAAGTGTACCCCTGTGCCACCAGCACACCTCAGTGTCTCCAAGTGCCCCTCTGTGCCACCAGCACACCTCAGTGTCTCCAAAGTGGCCCACTGTGCCATCAGCACATCTCAGTTTCTCCAAGTGTACTTCTGTGTCACCAGCACTCCAAGGGGACCCCTGTGCCACCAGCACACCTTAGTGTCTCCAAGTGCCCCCTGTGCCACCAGCACACCTCAGTGTCTCCATTTGCCCCTCTGTGCCAGCTGTACTCCTCTGTGTCTCCAAGTACCCCCTGTGCCACCAGCACACTTCAGTGTCTCAAAGTTCCCTCCTGTGCCACCAGCACACCTTAGTGTCTCCAAGTGTACCCATGTGCCACCAGCACACCTCAGTGTCTCCAAGTGTACCCCTGTGCCACCAGCACACCTCAGTGTCTCCAAGTGTACCCATGTGCCACCAGCACACCTCAGTGTCTCCAAGTGTACCCCTGTGCCACCAGCACACCTCAGTGTCTCCAAGTGGCCCACTGTGCCATCAGCACACCTCAGTGTCTCCAAGTGGCCCACTGTGCCATCAGCACACCTCAGTTTCTCCAAGTGTACTTCTGTGTCACCAGCACTCCAAGGGTACCCCTGTGCCACCAGCACACCTTAGTGTCTCCAAGTGTCCCCTGTGCACCAGCACACCTCAGTGTCTCCATTTGCCCCTCTGTGCCAGCTGTACTCCTCTGTGTCTCCAAGTACCCCCTGTGCCACCGGCACACTTCAGTGTCTCAAAGTTCCCTCCTGTGCCACCAGCACACCCTTAGTGTCTCCAAGTGTACCCTTGCATCTTCAGTACACCTCTGTTCAACTTTGTGTCTCCAAGGTACCCCTGGATCTCCAGTGCGCTCCTGTGCTCGCTCATGCCTCCAAGTGTGCGCATGTCACTAGCATGCCTCTGTGTCTCCAAGTGTCCCCCCTGGGTCTCCAGTGCACCCCTGTATGCTTCCACATTTCCAAGTGTACCCCTGTTTCTCTGTGTTCCCCCATGTCTCCAAAATGTACCCCCATGCCACCAATGCACCTTTGTGTCTCCAAATGTACCACTGTGTCTTCAGCATGCCTCCAGGGCTGGACTGGGATGAAAATTTGGCCCTGGACTTCATCATGACCAGCCCACTTTAATTTTGAGTGTCCCCAACAGCGTCCCCCTTACATCAGTGTGTTCCCACTAGCAGCCCCCTTCACATCAGACTCCCCATCAGCAGCCCCCTTCACATCAGAGTCCCCATCAGCAGCCCCCTTCACATCAGAGTCCCCATCAGCAGCCCCCTTTACATCAGAGTCCCACCAGCAGCCCCTTCACATCAGAAGGAAACTCTGCCGGCTGTCTATCTCCCCCTGCAGGCTGGAGGGAGCATAATGCCTAATGCTCTCTCCAGCAGGTGACCGAAGCAGCTCCTCCTGACAGGAGTGAAATCGCGATCACTCACTGTCAGAGAGGAGCGGCTCCAGGACTGCACCTGACTGGCCCCCCGAGCCATTCGGCCCACCGGGAAAATTCCCGATAGTCCCGATGGCCAGTCCATGCCTGCATGCCTCTGTGTCTCCAAGTGTGCCTCTATGCAACCAGCATGCCCCTGTGTACCTCTGTGTCTCCAAGTGTACCCCTGTACTTCTGCAGACACCTAATGACTCCCTGGGATCCCCTGGTACTACACACACCCTTCATGTCCTATAAAACTATATATGGGAGGAAATGATCAGTACCTGATGCATACAGTCTGTGGAGGCCTCGGCATGCGCATTGTACTCTTTGATCATGGAGTGAACGTGGCAGTTGGTCTTGATGGTCATGGTGTGGACCCGTCTCCAGCGGTTCTTCTCCAACTTCTGGACAATCTTGGTTAGTTCGGTGCTGATGATCCAGGCCCGATGGAGGAGCATCTCCAGGCAGTTCTGAGAACTCTCTGCCGTGGACAGCATGAGGTCACTCTGGGAATCATCTTCCACACTGATGGGTTTGGATTGGAGGATGCACATACACTCGCACTCCGTCATCAGCATCAGATCGTCCATCCACCGCTGGACCGAGTCCACCTGCATCAGTTCATGCTGCAATATTAAAGGAGAACTCCAACCAATCAGATCAACACAAAGGTTAAGAACACACATAGGACCAGAAAATGTATAAAACAATACTCATCTTCTTGTGACCCCCCCCCCCACCCCCTCCCCCACACACTTCACATTTCTAAACCCACAACAGTAAAATCAGTGACTATATGCTGTAAAGCATGCTTGTTATTCTCACTGTGGCACCTAAGCGGTTAATCCTCTGCATTGTGTAAAAAGGCTGTTTGATCCTGTCTTCTCTGATCCTCCCCTTCTTCCATTGTCCCCAATCCATCTCCTGATAGTACAGAGCCTTGGAGGCACTCTGCACATGCTCAGTTTCATGTGTATTGCTAGAGAGGTTTTTTTTTTCTCTGAATTAGATTTGGTGTTATCGCTCTCACTCTCTCATACTGGTCACTGGAAGTACAACATGGCACCTCATGGCAAAGAACTCTCTGAGGATCTGAAGATAAGAATTGTTGCTCTACATAAAGATTGCCTAGGCTATAAAAAGATTGGCAAGACCCTGAAACTGAGCTGCAGCACGGTGGCCAAGACAATACAGCGGTATAACAGGACGGGTTCCCCTCAGAACAGGCCTCTCCATGGTCCACCAAAGAAGTTGAGTGCACATGCTCAGCGTAAAAAAAAAAATAAAAATTGCATGGGGGTTCCCCCAAATTCTATACCAGATCTGGAGAGCCTGGCATAGAATTTGGGGGGAACTCCCACGCATTTTTTTTTACATTTTGGTTCGGGGGTTCCCCTTAATATCTATACCAGACCTAAAGGCCTGGTATGGAATTTGGGGGGACCCCCAAGCAATTGTTTTTGAAAATTTTGGTTCGGGGTTCCCCTTAATATTGGACTGTGGGGGAATCCCATGCCATTTTTCTTTTATGTATATTGCCGGTGTCCTGCCGAGAAAGGTACCCCGGTGGATAATGACCCCCCTGTACTGCGCAGGCTCAGCGCTTGAGCAGTACGAATGACTACGGAGCCGCCGATAGTCTCCGAAGATGAACATCTGATCGTCAGTGTTACACGGCGCCTGCGCACTACATTCTGCCCTGAGACCAGGTTCAAGCCCCACCATCCAAGTGGACATAGACTTAGAGTATAAATATGCTGAGCGAGGCCGTGACCGAAGCGTGGGGAGCGAAGTGAGCCTGAGGGGCCCTGTTATAAAGTGGTGTCTTACAACAGTGTTGGACTTGGAACGCAGGCGCAGGCGCCGTGTACAGCTGACTCGCTGGTGTTCAGCTTTGGCTGGTTTCGGTGGCTCCCTTGTGGTTCGTACTGTGAAAGCGCCGGGCCTGCGCAGTACAGGGGGGGGGGTTCATTATCCGCCTGGACCTTTCTCGGCAGAACATCGGGACCGACAATTCATCATAGCCACGAGTAGTTTTACATGACTTTTTTTCCTTTAGAAATGTAATTTTGTGCCACTTTACAGGCATACTATAGACACCGCCCAGGTACGAGATTTAAAGGAATATTACACTTTTATTGTTTCACTTTAATCATTATTAAAATCAGTGCTCCCGAAAAATGGCCATTTTTAAAACTTTGTGTTGCATTGATACATGTCCCCTGGGGCAGGACCCGGGTCCCCAAACACTTTTTTTATGACAATAACTTGCATATAAGTCTTTAAAATTAGCACTTTTGATTTTTTTTTTTTTTTTTTTTAACCAAAGATTTTTATTAGGTTTTGCAGGGTACAAAGATGAAATGTGATACATGGTGACAGATAACATTGTTGTACACATTTAACAAAGTCTTCCGCATACTCAGAAGAAATAACATCACAGCATCCTATTAGTGCTATCATAGAGTTGCTACCTCAGATGGCCTTCTAGGAGGCCTAGCCTGTCACCCCATATGGGTTCACACTGTGAGCAGGCTTAACACTTGAGTAGGATTAATTGAAGAACAATTCCCTATGACCTTACTGAGGGTCAAGGTTGATGGCTCAGGTAAGTATGCATCTCAATGGATTCGCTAATTATTACAGCACTTTTGATTTTTCATGTTCGTGTCCCCATAGACTTTAACGGTGTTCGAACAAATTTTTTGCCTGTTCACATGTTCTGGTGAGAACTGAATAGGGGGTGTTCGACTCATCTCTACTCAGCGGTATATCCAGAGGTTGTCTTTGGGAAATAGACATATGAGTGCTGCCAGCATTACTGCAGAGGTTGTAGGGGTGGGGGGTCAGCCTGTCAGTGCTCAGACCATACAGCGGTATAACAGGACCAGGTTCCCCTCAGAACAGGCCTCGCCATGGTCCACCAAAGAAGTTGAGGTCACGTGCTCAGCGTCATATCCAGAGGTTGTCTTTGGGAAATAGACGTATGAGTGCTGCCAGCATTGCTGCAGAGGTTGTAGGGGTGGGGGAGGGTCAGCCTGTCAGTGCTCAGACCATACACCGCACACTGCATCAAATTGGTCTGCATGGCTGTCGTCCCAGAAGGAAGCCTCTTCTAAAGATGATGCACAAGAAAGACCACAAACAGTTTGCTGAAGACAAGCAGACTAAGGAGATGGATTACTGGAACCATGTCCTGTGCTCTGATGAGACCAAGATGAAGGTATTTGGTGTCAGATGGTGACAAGCGTGTGTGGGGGCAACCAGGTGAGGAGGACAAGACAAGTGTGTCTTGTCTACAGTCAGGCATGGTGGTGGGGGTGTCATGGTCTGGGGCTGCATGAGTGCTGCTGGCACTGGGGGGCTACAGATCATTGAGGGGACCATGAATGCCAACATGTACTATGACATACTGAAGCAGAGCATGATCCCCTCCCTTCAGAGCTGGACCCCAGGCAGTATTCCAACATGATAACCACCCCAAACACACCTCCAACACCACCACTGCCTTGCTAAAGAAGCTGAGGGTAAAGGTGATGGACTGGCCAAGCATGTCTCCAGACCTAAACCCTATTGGTCATCTGTGGGGGATCCTCAAACGGAAGGTGGAGGAGGGGAAGGTCTCCAACATCCACCAGCTCTGTGATGTCATCATGGGGGAGGGGAAGAGGACTCCCAGTGGTGACCTGTGAAGCTCTGCTGACCTCCATGTCCAAGAGGGTGAAGGCAGTGCTGGAAAATAATGGCGGCCACACAAAATATTGAAAACTTTGGCCCAATTTGGAGACTTTCACTTAGGGGCTGTACTGACTTTTGTGGCCAGTGGTTTAGACATTAATGGCTGTGTGTTGAGTTATTTTGAGGGGACAGGAAATTTACACTGTTATACAAGCTGTACACTCACTACTTACATTGTAGACAAGTGTCATTTCTTCAGTGTTGTCACATGAAAAGAGAGAAGGAATGTCACTGAGGGGTGTACTTACTTTTGTCAGATACTGTATATGTGATTCTGCACATAAAGGCCGCCCTGTAGCAGTAAATCTATTATGGGGGGGGGGGGGGGGCGGGGGGTCAGGAGGGGGTCATTGGCTTGGATAAGGAATGGTTTTATGCTGCGGATTTGCATTGACGTTTGATGAATAAAAGGCGCCGGACGCACCTTCTTGAGCCGCGCTCCTCGGCTCCGGCATAGTTCACCGCTGGCACTGCCAGGTAAGTCTGTCCTTGTTACAGCGGCACAGTTGCTCTTGTCAACCAATCATTCAATATTTGACCTCTGCTCTGATTGGTGGAATTGTCATGGTGTTGTGGGTCACTCAGCCCATTCATCCATTAAACCCTTTCCTCTCGGTGAGGATGACCCCCTCCCCCCCCCCCCCCCCCCCCCCATCATCACCATCACGGTACATTTCCCTGTAATGTTTTGTCCTGAATGATAATTGCGTTGTTCTCGGATGGAAACACTTTGTACTTTCTACAAGATCCAGACAGCTGAAAACGCTGAGCCCAGCCGTCCGCAATCAGCATAATGGCTGGACGAGATTTATTGCAGGTTTTTAACGCTAATGCAAGATCCTGGGATTTGTAGTTCCTCGGCAGCTGCAGGGACGCTTTTCCTTACCGCGTTCAAAAAAAAAAAAAAAAAAAAAGTACATATACACTCACCGGCCACTTTATTAGGTACACCTGTTCAACCGCTCGGTAACACAAATTTCTAATCAGCCAATCGCCTGGCAGCAACTCGATGCATTTTTTTGTAGGCTCAGGCCGGGTTCACACGGGTACCACAAACGCTCCCGGCATCATCGGGCGCTCGTGTCACATGACGTGTGAAAATCGAGGGTTCGCAATGGGAGCCGTCATCACTGGTCCGACTTTGAAAATGTTCCCTGCACTACTTGATCCGACTTCAGCCCATTGAATATCACTGGAGTCGGAGCGCCGCCTTAACGGATCCGACTTTGGCATGCGACTTGTGCTCCGACGATCTTAAAGGGGAGCTCCACGCCAAATAAAAAATAAATAAAAAAAAACGCCACGGGTTCCCCCTCCAAGAGCATACCGGGCCATTCGGTCTGGTATGGATTTTAAGGGGAACCCCCAAAAATCCATACCAGACCCTTATCGGAGCACACAGCCTGGCAGGTCAGGAAAGGGGGTGGGAACGAGTGAGCGCCCTCCCCCCACCCTGAACCTTACCAGGCCACATGGCCTCGACATGGGGGGGTTGGGTGCTTGGGGGCAGGGAGGCCCTGCGCCCCCCCCACCCCAAAGCATCTTGTTCCCATGTTGATGAGGACAAGGGCCTCTTCCCGACAACCCTGGCCGTTGGTTGTCAGGGTCTGCGGATGGGGAGCTTATTGGAATCTGGAAGCCCCCTTTAACGAGGGGCCTCCAGATCCCGCCCCCCCCCACCCTATGTGAATGAGTATGGGGTACATTTTACCCCTACATATTCACCTAAAAAAGTGTCAAAAATAAATCACATTACACAGGTTTATAAAGTACTTTATTAAAGCAGATCCGGTGTCTCTTCCGATCTCTTCTCCCTCCTCCACTGATGTCTTCTGCCTCTGCCGGTTCTTCTCCCCTCTCCGGGTCTTCTCCACTCTCCGCTAATCTCTTCTAGCCCTCTCAGGTTCTTCTCCCTCTGTTTGCTGTCTTCTGCCTTTGCTGGGTCTTCTCCCCCTCCGGGTCTTCTCCTCTCTCCGCTGATCTCTTATAGCCCTCTAAGGTTCTTCTCCCTCTGTCCCTTGTCTTGTACCTATGCTGGGTCTTCACCCCTCACCGGTCTTCTCCAATCTCCGCTGATCTCTTCTAGCCCTCTCAGGTCCTTCTCCCTCTGTCCGCTGTCTTCTGCCTCTGGCCGGGTCTTCTCCCCTCTCCGGGTCTTCTCCGCTCTCCGCTGATCTCTTCTAGTCCTCTCAGGTCCTTCTCCCTCTGTCCGCTGTCTTCTGCCTCTGCCGGGTCTTCTTCCCTCTCCGGGGTCTTCTCCGCTCTCCGCTGATCTCTTCTAGTCCTCTCAGGTCCTTCTCCCTCTGTCCGCTGTCTTCTGCCTCTGCCGGGTCTTCTCCCCTCTCCGGGTCTTCTCCGCTCTCCGCAGATCTCTTCTAGTCCTCTCAGGTCCTTCTCCCTCTGTCTTCTGCCTCTGCCGGGTCTTCTTCCCCTCTCCGGGTCTTCTCCGCTCTCTGCAGATCTCTTCTAGTCCTCTCAGGTCCTTCTCCCTCTGTCCGCTGTCTTCTGCCTCTGCTGGGTCTTCTCCCCTCTCCGGGTCTTCTCCGCTCTCCACTGATCTCTTCTAGCCCTCTCAGGTCCTTCTCCCTCTGTCCTCTGTCTTCTGCCTCTGCCGGGTCTTCTTCCCTCTCCGGGGTCTTCTCCGCTCTCCACTGATCTCTTCTAGCCCTCTCAGGTCCTTCTCCCTCTGTCCGCTGTCTTCTGCCTCTGCCAGTTCTTCTCCCCTCTCCGGGGTCTTCTCCGCTCTCCGCTGATCTCTTCTAGTCCTCTCAGGTCCTTCTCCCTCTGTCCGCTGTCTTCTGCCTCTGCCGGGTCTTCTCCCCTCTCCGGGTCTTCTCCGCTCTCCGCTGATCTCTTCTAGCCCTCTCAGGTCCTTCTCCCTCTGTCCGCTGTCTTCTGCCTCTGCCGGGTCTTCTCCCCTCTCCGGGTCTTCTCCGCTCCCCGTGATCTCTTCTAGCCCTCTCAGGTCCTTCTCCCTCTGTCCGCTGTCTTCTGCCTCTGCCGGGTCTTCTCCCCTCTCCGGGTCTTCTCCGCTCCCCGCTGATCTCTTCTAGCCCTATCAGGTCCTTCTCCCTCTGTCTGCTGTCTTCTGCCTCTGCCGGGTCTTTCCTCCGCTCTCAGGGGTCTTCTCCGCTCCCCGCTGATCTCTTCTAGCCCTCTCAGGTCCTTCTCCCTCTGTCTGCTGTCTTCTGCCTCTGCCGGGTCTTCTCCCCTCTCAGGGGTCTTCTCTCCTCTCTGGGGTCTTCTCCATGGGTCTTGTCTGTTCTTCTTCCGATGTTGACTCAACGCGCTCTCCTGCTCTAATGCTCATATGACCGACACAGCACCAATCAGGGACAGCCAGACTCACAGTAGAGAGCACACATCCGAAGAGTAATAGAAGTTCCACCCCTGAGAGAGATCATGTGACCACACAACATCGGGGCAGGAATAAGGGACGTAGAGCTAGTTTACGCATTGCTTCAAAACTCGGCTTCGGACAAGCTTTGGTAAAGCTCTCTGAATGCCAGTCAAAGCTCCTGTCACTAAATACAATGGTTAGCTTACAGACCTGTTTACACCTTGGTTGCTTCAGTGAGGTGAGGCTTCAGT